>NC_064411.1:48585000-48885000 GCF_023375975.1 Astyanax mexicanus | reverse complement strand
AGGAAAATTTACACTGCCTTTAATTTTATTCTATAATAAATGATACAAATACTCCAGTGCTGTAAATCACTGAACAAAAAATATTGCGGTGGCAGATTTTTCCAGTATCGTGCAGGCGTAAATATAAAATTTACCATTTTTTTTCTTTAACTTGATTAGCTATGATATTTGGTGTACATTATACATTTGCTTCTTTAGTGTTGAGGTGGCAGCATTGAGGCTGTAGTTAATAATAGTGGTTTTTATAGCTGCCTATTACTGATAAACTATCTGCTTAACCCTCTATGGCAACAAACCATCTTTTTTTGTTATTACACCATACCGTACCTTATTTATATGTATTTATGTATCTTATTTTAATAGAATGTTACAGTGTATATCTGTGTCCAATATATTAAAGTGTACAAGTGGGTCATATATAAAAATATGTATATGCCAGTATATGTTAAGAAGTATATTTGGCTTTTTTATTTTCTTACTATATTCATATATTCTTCTTGTTAAATTACTAAAACTAGTTTTTTTCATTTGTCGCCTTTGAGCAACATTATATAGATGACTTTTGTTAGCGCCATTTTTGTTATCTTATTGTTTGTTTGTTTTTTTCCCAAAGAAAATATCTAACAAAAAGATATTTTTTTCTTTCCAAAAGAATAATTAACGCCATAGATGGTTAATTACTAATATGTATTTCTCTTTCTCAGAGTGGCTCAGCTGGAACAGGATAATAAAATGAGCCCCAGTAATCTGGGAATCGTGTTCGGACCGACGCTGATGAGACCCAGACCCACCGGTGCCACCGTCTCGCTCTCTTCTCTGGTGGATTACCCACACCAGGCACGCATCGTGGAAGCCCTCATCATCTTTCAGGAGCACATCTTTATCTCTTCTGACTACTCATCTGGTATAACCTTCACATGTCAGAGACAGGTGAGTGGGGAGCAGAGTTTGAGTTAGATGAATAAGACAGGTAAATTGTGAATAAACGGTTTAATTAAATAAGTTTTGTAATTTATTAGCAAAGCATAATATAATTTTTATTAGACATTTTCACAGGAGGCTGATGGACACATATAGTTCTTGGGATTGCCATAACAATTTAGTTATGGATAGTATACCAGAAATAAATGCACTAGGTGATTTAAAAAGATTTTAAGACCAATTTATACAACAAATACTGTATAATAAGGATAATATAATAGTAACATAAAAATCAAATGTCTCCCTTTTAAAGAGCAATGAACTTAAGAAATTATAAAAGACTATTCAGAGTTAGATTTTTGACTAAACCTTCACTTTAAACTGAAAAGTTGCATAAATGAGTTGGTCATTAGACTGTAGTGGACTGTGAGTAGTCAGTGAGTAAATGTGATTTTTTTTTTTATTTGTTGATTTGTAGGAGAGTGCTGATGGAACTCCAGAAGGCGAGGAGGATCAGAGCAGACTGATCACAGAGCAGGACTGTGGTGAGATACTAAAACCAATACTTTATTATGATATAATGTACAGGGAGAGGCAGAATCCTGTTTTTTGTTCTTATTAGATAATAATCCCAATATGAACACAATAAATACAATGTTAGTCTGGTGTGTTTGTGTGTGTTCACCACATGAATGCGTCAAAGGCGAAGACTATCAATAATTCCATCCAACTATGGGGAATATGCTTGTCTTAGTCTGGATGCCAAAAGATGATTAAAGGCTCAGTGGCCTTGTAGCAGCTCCTGGCATCGAATAATAAGACGCAGAGAGTTTGTAATGTGATTGAGTTTATTTGAGTCTTTAGATTCAGTTGCTGGAGTTTAAGAACATCTTAAACACTGATGAGCACCGTGCAGGGGCTTCACTAGGCCTTTTTTAAGGGGGCTCAAGCACCCCTAAAACAAGTTCATGCACCCCTAAAAGTGAAAGAAATTTATTATTTTTTTAAACACTTTTAGACCCTGTATCCATTACAATGGACATCATGTATTTCTATTTTTTTCTCAAATATTATGTTGCACATAACACTAATTGAGACCTGTTGTTAAACAGAATAGACTATAAACAAGCCAAAAAAAATATATAATAATTAAAGCGAATGAAACAATAGCATAGCCCTGCCAGCATACAGTCAAAATACTTGTACAGGAGTCATCCATTTTCATATTTAACAAACAAATGTACACGTAACATACAACAAAAAGGTGAAACTCAAAATAAAGGATAAAAGAATGACAATCTAGAAGTTAAAATCACAAAGAAAATAATAATACAAAAATAAGTAAATAAATAAATATATATACAATAATAATACAATTTAAGAACATTTTTAACATCTTTATTATTAACATTATTATATATATCACCTTTGTGTGCATTACAAACAGAAAATAGCATTATTATTATACTTTATTTTTTTTCACATAATTTAGGTCTTAAAGGGTTTAAACAGTAGTTTGTCTTTGATAAGCTAAAAATGTTCAAATCCAAGAAAGTAGATCTTGAAACCGAATTTTAGGAATGAAAATTCAGCATTTTTTTTCTTATGTGCTGGGCAGAGATAACTATAACAATATTATATAAAAATATATTTTTAATAATTTATTATATTTGTAGTTGTTTTTATTATTATTATTATTTGTATTTGTATTATTATTATTATTATTATTATCATTTCATTCATGCTCATCAAAAGTGAAGAGCTTTAATTAAAAGCAGCTCATGTTAAAAACGCTTTGTTTTTTTATTAAGGTTATACAGTATCAGCCAATACTCATATTTCTGCTTAAGAAAAGTACTGTAAGAGTGGTCTATCACTTTTCATTATTCATTAATTTCATTATTCTGTGGTCTGCTGCACAGGTAACTCTCTGGGCTCGTCCGGTTCCCGGGAGCGCTCTCTGGACTCGGACTCTGATCCCGAGGATCTGGGGAAAGGGAGCAAGCGGCGCCCCCCTCTGGTCAGCCAGGAGAGTGAGACCAGCACAGAGGACGACCAGCTGAGTCCCAGAGTCAGCCTGGACCTGAGCACCATCGTACCAGAGACCATCCCAGAGCAGCCGGTCAGCACACCCGACTCTGAGCCCGGAGATTCTGAACAGCTCTCAGATCAGTAAACAACTGCAGAAGCTGCAGGACTTTAATATTTTCACCGTGACTGAAGATGTCTGAAGTGGACAGTCCAGCTTGTGTCTAGGCTAAAATAGGCTTAGCTAATGTACTGTTCTAATGCACTGAAATGTTCTGTACCACTGTTTCTATTTTTCTGGTTCTATTTTTGGGACTGGACAATGATATCTAGGGTATATTATATTTTTTGACATACACTGATCTGCCACAACATTAGTACTATCTGCATAATATTCAGTAGTCCTCCTAGAGTGCAACCACAACAGACCTGAACACTGGTATCTTACACCAGGACGCTAACAATAGATCCTTTAAGGCTTTTAAAATCGAGATTAAAAGGAAAGCCTTAAAGATCGGAGGAAATTCTTTGTTCTGTCAGTGATTGCTCAGTCTCTATGTGAGAGAACTGCTAAAAAATGAATGATCAATTGATTATAGATTATGGATTATTGATGCCCTGAAAACCCCAGCTAGATAAAGCAATGACTGCTAAAACCAATGAGTGAGTGCAAGATGTAGATGACATGAAATAATGTATTTATTCACTCGTTCGTATACTTTTCTGTTTATATACTGCTTTCTTTTATTTAATTTTATTACCATTTTCTCCCCAATTTACACGGCCAATTACCCAACCCACTCATTAGGACTCCCCCTTTCATTAGTAATGCCCCAACACACCAGGAGGGTGAAGACTAACACATGCTTCCTCTGATACATGTGAAGTCAGCCACCGCTTCTTTTCGAGCTGCTGCTGATGCAGCATTGCTGAGTAGCATCACAGCGCGCTTGGAGGAAAACACAGCGGCTCACAGACGCCATGTGCTGCGGACCCTTTAGTGATGTGGGGAGAGAGCGACATCTACCCAGAGGGAGTGAGGCCTATTTTGCGCCGGCAGCTTGATGGCAAAGCTACATGAAAGCTGGGGTTCGAACCTGTTATATACTGCTTTTTTCAGTGTATTTTTGCTGCGAATCTGTGCACAAACAACAAACGTGTCTTTTTCATGGCATCATTTCTTTTGTGTTTTTTTTTTTTAATACAAAACATGAATATTAGAGCTGTCAGACTCGTTACGTGTTCCTCCTGGTGAGAGATCATGTAATCTGTGACCCTGCTTCGCTGATCAGTAAACCTTAAATATTCATGATTAGAAGACAAGTTGTGAAATATGAAAAGTCATGTTGTGTTAGCCTGGCTGTGAGGTGGAAAAAAATATATTTTTTTACCATTTCCTGCATTAACCACCTTATCACCCTTCAAGAACTGACTGTTCATTTCTATATAACTGTTCTATATAACACCTCACAGCCAGGCTAACACAACATGACTTTTCATATTTCACAACATGTCTTGTAATCATGAATGTTTAAGTCTTCTGACAGTGGTACTAATATTATGGCAGATTGGTGTATCTTCTATATTTGAGCATTCTTTCATATTGATGTATTTTAAAAGGGCTACTGTTTGATGTTTTTGATGTTGAATGATCTGTAATGACTATAGGACAATGTTCCATTAATCAGATAGATCAGCTGTATTGATCAGATTATGGAACATCTTTGATGGTCATGCTGAAGAAAGTGCCACAGCATACACAAATACTGAATTAATAATTTTTTTAATGAACATTTTATTTTTACTACTGAACCTAAAACTACAGTGCTGTACATCTCTAAAGGAATTTGCTTTATTATAACATCTTTGCTTTTTTGTACTAAATTATACTTTATACCTTTTTTTTTCCTGTTTATTGTATTTTTTATTTCTAACCATATTTTTCTTGAACATTTTCTTGAAATATCGATTTCTTTCTGCTTGAATTGTTTGGAGGATATGTTTTAGGTATTGTGCTAAAAAAAAAAGTCTTGAGAAAATGATGGGCGTGATCTTGGAGAACAAATGTGTGTGATTTGTACTGTATGTGCATAGTGGCAGTATTAGCTTACTGCTGGTCAGTACGCTACAGCTAATTCCCATAGTATATTGATTTTTTTTCTTCTTTTTTTCTTGTTTTACAGTCATTAAACATCATTGTCTAGAGTATATAAAAAGTCTCGATTTGCCAATTTGCTTTCTGGTATATTTAAATAATTCTCTATTAATTATGTTTAAACATTGTGTACTGTACATATTGACATTACCTGTCATATATTTTACTTGGTTGCATTCTAGAAACAGGAGAAAGCATTTGGCACTGAACTGTTCATTTAATTTAGTCAATGACTGCTGTAAATGAGAATTCTGGATTATTTAACTCAGGTTTTTGAGATCAGAACAAGTGTAATTGTGTGTAAAGCTACACTCTTAAAAGCACCGTTCATAAATACATTTCTGTTGGCCTGATTAAATGATGATTATTGTTTATTTCATTCAGACTGAAGTTGCATCATCAGCTGTTGTATCCAGTGTACACAGGTTTTCATAGGGTAGTCAGCATTCCCATTTTGACTGCCTCTGAGCTAAGACTGTCCAATATAGTAATATTTTACTGAATCATAATACATTTTGTAATCATGACACACACTATAATAGCTGACTGCATATTCCACTAATTAATCCTGTTTAATTGAAGTGCTGCACATTCTCAATAGAAATCACAGTATTTCTTATAGGATATTATTTGAATAGCAGTTTTTTTATAATATGATGCAAATTGGTAGAGTTGGTATACAGTGAATAGCTCTATTTAAGTAATGTTCTAATTCATTTTATGGCAAGAACTTCTCAGCTTATTAAAGAAAAAAATGACTTTAAGAAATGAAGGTCAGTCAATCCGAAAGAAATCAAGAACTTTAACAGTATTTACAAGTGCAGTCGCAAATATGATCAAAAACATTATGACAAAACTGGCCCTCATCAGGACCACCCCAGGAAAGGAAGAGCATGAGTTCCCTCTGTTGTACAGGATAAGTTCATCAGAGTTTCCAGCCTCAGAAACCACTTAAATTTAACAGCATCACAGATAGGGAAAAAAAGTATTTTGGTTTGTTTAACACTTTTAAGTTACTACATGTGTTCCTTCATAGTCTGGATCACTTCAGTATTCATTTACAAAGTAGGAAAAAATACAAATGAAAACTTAGAATGAGATGATGTGTCCAAACCCAGCACTACTGAGCTTTATCTGCCTGTTTAATTGAGTTCTACAGGATTACAGTATAATAAAAGAGCCAAATCTGTATTTTACAAATACAACTTTAATTGAACAGTTAATAAAAAAAATGATTTTAGTTATCTTAAAAGATAAACTGCAGCAAAATTTTAGTCTTCTTTCTTAAAACTGAAAACATATGGGGTCTTCTGATTTCACCTCCAGCTCTGAGACGAGTATCCAAATTCTTGACTGAAATTCTGTGAAGAAAAACATAAAATATACATAAAATGTAGTTTTTTTTGTACATAAAAAAATTACTTTTATTTATAATTTAATGTAAAAACAGGTAATAATAAGAGGCTCTTAGCACTCACCACATTAGCATTACTGCACAAGTCTGTATGTAATATATCGACCTGCAGTTTCACTAGGTCTGATGATCTTCACCACCTGATTAAAAGACAAATGAAGAAATACAAAAGCTGGAATTAGTTACACTAGAAACACATAATTCAACATATTTATCTACTAGAAGCAGAAGCTATACAACACATGTAGACCTGCACAATATATACTGTTTCAACATTATAGCAATATCTGGTGGTTGGTAAAATTTGGTACACATAGGGCGTTATTAATATCAACATCATTTAATGATTTTAGGGGAATCTGGTGAAAATTCCTGTATTTTGTTCATACAGCAAAATCAATCAAAGAAAAAGCCCTAAATAACACTTAATGGATTTTTTTTGTAATCCTATAAAAAACATGAAATACACAACTGGAATTAATGAGGTTTGTCACAAAGTCAACATAAAATTAGTTAGTTATAGGGGTGTGACGAGACACTAATATCACGAGACGAGACTTAAAAATAAAATTTTAAAGAAAACTTTAAAAATGAAAACTAGAGTTTTACTTTACAAAATCATATAACGCAGACTTAACAGACTGGTTTCTCTCACACATTGATTCTATAAGAAATAGAAATAAGAATAAAAATAAAATATATAAATAAAATCTTATCTAGTGCAAACAATAAGTGCAAACCATAACCAGTCATATTAAGACTAAGGTTTGTGTGTTTTTTCTCCTAAATCTCTTGTAATTTAACTATGCATAACCATAACCAGTCATATTAAGACTATGCTTGAAGTGCAAACAGAGACAGAATTTTTTTTTATACAGTACAGAGCTAAGGGATTAGTACACCTGCCTATAACACAGACGCATGTAGGATTTACTTACTGTATTTACATATGGTTTGTGTCTTGTTGGTTCACTCTGTTACCGTTTATTGTTTCCACTGGAGTCAAAATGCAGCCAGACATACAACTTAAAAAGGGGGTATGCAGCCTATGCGATGCATAGGGGCGCTGCACTAAAGAGGGTGCCAAATGAAATCCCCAAATAAATTTTCTCTCAGAAGAAACAGCCAATCAGCTTGCTGGTTTTGCAGAGCGAGGTGGGCTAGTAATGACAGAACATATCTCCTCCACCCCAACCACCGAAACCACCCACCTCCCACCGGACTTGCACTTCTGCTGTGTTGCCAGATTCCGCTTAAAAAGTCCACACTAAATTTTACTTTTTCCCCGCGAGACAGTGTAAAGCTTGACGAGACATATCGGCACGTTTTAATCTTGTCACACCCCTATTTAGTTATAATAATTTTTCGTTATAACAATTTATATATAATATATCTCCACTACCTGTCCTCTCTTTATTCCAAAATATCGGGCCACTGGATCTCCAGCCTGAATCCTGGGTAACTGGCTCTCCTTCAGCTTACTGACAACAGTCAAGGAAACTTTAGGCAAAAAAAACATTGGTCACAGACGTTTACATTTAAACTCACTTTCACACTTAAAATAAATTCTGCTCTGAATAGCTAAAGAGCGAGTGCTTAGTGTGGTTAGTGGGTAATGCTAATGCTGCTCCAGGGTGCCAGGGTTAGCATAAGGCTACAGTCTTTTTGAAGTTGTCTAGTGTATGATAAGCATAACACACATCAGTACAGACTTAATTGTAAACTTCTCTATAGATCCAACATACACACTGTTTTTTTTCCAAGGCACACATATTTCATTTAAGAACTGGCACCTTAATATGATGCTGCAAACTCTTAAAGCTGAAGATGTTCAGTATAAATAAAGTAAAAGTAAAGTACAGAGGGTCTCAGAACAGCGTTAGTAAGGATACTATCTCGCGAGCAGCTCCGTCACTTCTTCTTTAGTCATCACTATGTGTTCAGGAACAAGCTGGAGAAATCACACAATTACAAACAATTACAAATTTACATACAATAACAAATGTTGTTCTTTCCTAGACAGGCACGATACTTACATCAACTTATCCTACAATATATGGGCCTATTTTTACAATATGCTGCAGTGCCTAACATATTTATATTCTCACTCATATTATATAGATGTACTACACACAGAGTGAGCTATTTTAAGCGGTAATTTCTGTTATTGTTGATGATTATTATGGCTTACAGGCGTTGAAAACCCAAAAATCAGTATCTCAGAAAATTAGAATATTATATAAGATCAGTTGGTACTTTCTGCAGTGTGGGCAGTGTGCCAAGTCCTGCTGGAAAATGAAATTCGCATCTCCATAAAAGTTGTCAGTAGCAGAGGGAAGCATGAAGTGCTGTAAGATTTTTCGGGGAAAAACTGCACTGACTTTAGACTTGATAATAAAACACAGTGGATCAACACCAGCAGATGACATGTCTCTCCAAACCATCACTGATCATCAGTAAGTTTTACATTTCATTTGTAAATTAATGGAGCAGAGTCTGGAGGAAGAGTGGAGAGACACACAGTCCAAACTGCTTGAGGTCTAGTGTAAAGTTTCTACAATCAGTGATGGTTTGGAGAGACATGTCATCTGCTGGTGTTGATCCACTGTGTGGAGATGCAGATTTCATTTTCCAGCAGTACTTGGCACACTGCCCACACTGCCCAAAGAATCGATTTTCGGAGATACTGATTTTTTGGGGGGTTTTATTGGCTGTGAGCCATTATCGTCAACAATAAAAGAAAGATGCTTAAAATAGGTCACTCTGTGTGAAATGCATCTATGCAATACATGAGTTTACATTTTTAACTTTTTAATAATATAAAAATTTTAAATATAAACATTTTAAGATGCACCTGTATATGCTATATACTGTGGCCAAATTTGACAAATGACAAATATACCAATAGAAAAGCTCCAAAATGTTGTTCAACAAAGTCTTTTTACTTTTTATTTTGACTTCCACTGAAATGTTAAGATATTCTTTTTCCCATTTTTTGTATTATATATTTGCATATTTTTGGCGGTTTAAAATATGTACAATTCCTTGATTTTCAAACTTTTATATTTAATGCTTTTCACAAAGTCTCTGATAAAACCTGGTTATTTGATAGATTAATACTGTATGTTTTGAATACTTACAGTAATAATATTATGATTTTCTCACCTCGTGCTCTGTGATGTTGATGAGAAGCTCCTGCTGAAGAAACTGCTCCAGAATATACTTTGGTGCCATGTCCACCAAAGACTGCAAATATAAATACACAAACAACAGCATTCAGAGCAATATAATACTCTTCAGTTGACTTAAAAGACCGTAATAATTCTACAGATAAAATATACATTCTGAGAACTGTAATTGTTAAAAAGTTTAAATTGGGTGGAAGTGCGTATATTTCTACCTGTTTGGCAGATGGAGTCATGCCCATCTGGACTACAATAATGGCGCGGGTGATGTTCTCCTCCTGCATTCGCTGGCAGTACATCTTAATAGTCTTAATGCCCACTTTGGGCTCCTCTGTATAATAAAAAAATATATAACAAAAACACGATGAAGTATAAAGTGATTTAACTCACATATTCACCCTAATAATCCAATAAACACTACACAGCATGTTCTCCTGCACGGTGGTGCCAACAAGAATTCCAATATGTGATAAAGCAGCTCACCAGGAAAGAAGACGAACATCTGGTCGGTCGGATCGTCATTGTGAGCCACCAGCACTGTGAGATCTGTCCTCCTGGGTCGGCCCTCGCTCGGTTTGTCTCCAAACTGGCTTTTAAACTCATCCAGGGTCTGATCCAACTCATCCTGCGTCACCAAGTATCCTCGATCATGGCAAAGCTAAGAGAAACCAAGAATTAAAATATCAGGGTTAGAACATCAACAACATACACCTTCATTACTAGCACATTTTAAGGCAAAGCTTCATCATATACTACAGCATGCAAGAAAAAAGGGGTAAAAATTTAATTTTGTCATAATTATGACTTTTTTTATGACATTATTAAATATAGGCCTTAACTGTCTAAAAATAAACCTCATGCGCTCTTTTACTGTATTTTGTCTGTTGTTGTCTGAATATTGTACAATTTTATAATATTTTTCAGATTCACCAAGAAAAGTACAGAGTTCCTGAAGTATCAAAGTAAAAAAATTACTATTTAGAAACTTAAAAATGTATTCCTTCGAGGGAATTATATGCATGCTAAGAAATAAAGCTCAAGACCAGTTTTGCTGGAATCTGGTTTAAAACTATTTAATTTAGGCTGGTCTTTAATGGACAGTGTGTTTGAAAAACTTGTGAATCCAGGTAAAAACTTACCTAATGTTTGATTTTGGTCAAGCTTGATCATACTGGTTATCAAGATAACTAGCATGGTCAAGCTTGTAGACCAGCTAAACCACCAACCTCAAATAAATATATACCCTAAACTGATCAAAATCTCTATTCAAAATCTAAGCTGGCCTTATTTTTCCTACCTTAATGCATATTACAATTCTGTAGATATATACACTACTACTCAAAAGTTTGGACACACCTTCTAATTTATTTTTTTTCCCACATTGTAAATGAACACTAAAGTCATCCAGACTATTAAGAAACACATACGTAATTAAGTTGTAACTTAAAGTGTTAAACAAACCAAAATACTCTGTGAAGCATTTAGATGCTCTTATCTGGGGTTCTGTTAACTTGTCGATGCTGGTAACTCTGATGAACTTAACCTATGCAACAAAAGGAAAGTCTTGCTCTTACTTTAAAATATAAAACACTTAACAAAATAACACAATTTGTTTTTATTCATAGTTTGGATGACTATCTATCTATCTATCTATCTACCTATCTATATGTTAGATTATATAAAAAGAGGTGAAATAAGGTTAAATAAAGCTCTAATTTCAGCTCCGTCACACAGTAAAAACACGCTGATAATCAGCGCTGAGTTTAATCCCCGAGCCGAACCTGCATTATAGTCTTCCTGATCTTCCACAGGCGGTAGGTCTCCTCTTCATCATCCATCACCGCGATCTGAGACTAACAACCTCTTTATTAACCTTATTTACTCAATAATACACTGATATTTCTCCCGATCCACACACTACACACTACACACACACACACTCAGCTTCCGAACAATCACACCACGTGACCACCAGCCACAGAAGGACCCAAACACGGGCGTCCAGTTACTTTCCAGAGATATTTTGTCAGCTCGTGGATATAGTATTATTATTATTACCGTTAAAACACGAACTGCTGTGTTTAATAATATTAACTTTTCATTTTCGTATTTGTTGTATAATGATAACATTAGAACTGGAAAAGTAGAACTGAAAAATAGAAAGAACAAAACAGAACAAAATTTAAAATAACCCTTATAAAAAAAAGCAATGTTAAATAAAACAATTATATATTTTTTTTCTTTTCTTTTCTTTTTTTTGAGTAAAGCAGGTTAAATATAAAAATATAATTATTTATAAAATGAATAAATAAAAAATAAAACTACTCCGAGCCTACCCACTCCCTTTGCCCCGTTATCACTGCCTACCGCTAGAGGGCGGCCGCGAAGGAGTTTAAAATGAATGGGGTGAATGAAGCTAAATAGCTAAAACTCAATAAAAAAATTTTAACTAACTACTTGTCCAAGATAATCCTTTAATTTCGGAAAGTATATTAATGTATTTAGTTAAAATTGCAAATAAATAATAACTATATGTTTTAGTTTTTCTTCAGTAAACGGGTTTTAGGCAGTAAAGGCGCTAGCATTGCTGCTATTGTGGAAGCTCAACTGGAGTTACAGTTAGAACACGGAGTTTAGAAGTTTTACAAACGTTATAACATATATATTTAATAATAATATTAAAATTTAATAAAAATGTTTAATAAAATATTAAACATTTGATATTGTTCTGTGTTGAGAAATCTATTTTTTTTTGTATAAAAATGTATAAATTTGTTCAATTTCTTCTAATTATAACCTCTATTATAAACTCTATTCTCTGATTATAATATTAGAACCCAGCAGGCACTGTTACATGTTGTGACAGCCTGTTTCCTTACGACGTTGTCACAATGTCTTTAAATATATAAATGTGTCCAAATCTAATCTTGTGAGTGAGAGGTAATGTTATGTAACGTTGACTTTGTGGCAACATTGTAGATACAACATAAACAGTGCGACCTTTAGACATTATAACTACAATGTAAGAAAGTACACAACAGTTTAATGTGTTTTCTGGAAATCTGCATGAAGAATTGAGTACTGTATAGGCCTAGTGTATAATTAAGTACTTGAGTTTTCGGTGTGGCAGTGTCAACATATTTTTCTGACATGAAAATGTGCAGGGAAACGATGACTTGCTTTCTGCCAGTCTCTGGGGAGCTCCTGTTTGTTTTGTGCTGGGCACCCTGGTGGCAGAATAGTAGCAGAGGAGGTGAGGTTATGAAAGTTATGTCTGAAGAATGTAAGAAATGCGGTGGTAGGCCATAAACTAGTGCATCTCAAACAATTAGAATAGCATTAAAAAGCTACTTTATTTCAGTAATTTAGGTCAAAATGTGAAACTCATATAGATGTATTACATACAGAGTGATCTATTTTAAGCGTCTATTTCTTTTATTGTTGATGATTATGCCTTACAACCACTGCAAACCCAATAATCAGTATCCGAGAAAATTAGAAAATTATATTAGACCTGTTGGTTTTTTTGGCAGTGTGCCAAGTGCTGCTGGAAAATGAAATCTGCATCTCCACAAAAGTTGTCAGCAGAGGGAAACATAAAGTACTGTAAAATCGCCTGGTATAACCTGCACTGACTTTGGACTTGATATAACACAGTGGATCAACACCAGCAGATGACATGTCTCTCCAAACCATCACTGATTGTGGAAACTTCACACTAGACCTCAAGCAGCTTGGACTGTGTGTGTCTCCACTTTTCCTCCAGACTCTGGTCCATTGATTTCCAAATGAAATGCAAATTGTACTGATGGTCAGTGATGGTTTGGAGAGACATGTCGTCTGCTGGTGTTGATCCACTGTGTTTTATTATCAAGTCCAAAGTCATGCTTTCCTTTGCTAACAACTTTTGTGGAGATGCGGATTTCATTTTCCAACAGCATTTGGCACACTGCCCACACTGCCGAAAGTACCAACTGGTCTTGTATAATAATATATAGACCGTTTCAGAGGAATATTCATGAGCGCAGGAAGTGACGTAGCTGTTCCTAGGACACTTCCGTTTTGCGGTAAACACTGTTCAAAACAGTGGATGTAATTTAATTTAAACCTTGCCATACACTCTGTTCCACAGCCACAAGAACTGCTGCAACATGACTGCAAACTAAATAAATAAATAAATGTTAAAATAAATAAATAAATATATAAATAAATGCACATATAAATGAATAAATAAATAAATAAATAAATTAAAACATGCATAAATAATTGTATAGGTTAATAAATACATTTCTTATTTATATATTTATTTATTTATTTATTCATTTATACGTGCATTTATTTATTTCAACATTTATTTATTTATACATTTATTTATTTCAACATTCATGTATTTATTCATTTACTTATTTTAACATTTCCACATTTATTTATTGGTTTATTTCCACATTTCCACATATTTATTCATTTACCTATACCATACCTGTCAAGTCTCCCGTTTTGGCCGGGAAACTACCGTATTTTACTCCTCTTTCCCGCCGTCCTCCCGTATTAGTATTTTCCCGTAAATTTCCCGTATTATACTAAATAAAAAAATATATAGGCCACAGGCGACAATGCACTGACCGCTGTGTCTCTTAACCAATCGTGGTGCCGGTTCAAGGAGAAAGTCCCGCCTTTCAGGAGAAACAGCCAATCAGCTAGCTGGTTTTGCGGAGCGCAGTTTAGTATGCGGGAAGCCCCGCCCCTCCCCTCGCTGTGAGTTCAGGCAGCTAGTCGGAGCAGCTGTCGTTAAAACTAATCTGGATATACGGAGATTTTTCTAAAAGAAAGGTAATTAACCATGTAAACTATGATGAGATTGTTTCTGATAGCTGGTTAAAAAAGACTCTTCTCTGAATCAAAACATAAATTAAACCCACTGTGTGTTTAATAAAATACAGCTTGTGACTCAGTTAGCTTAACTTTAGAATTAGCTAGATAGATATTCAGGGTTTGAGAAAAATCTATATATATATATATATATATATATATATATATATATATATATATATAATGCCCTGCCCTGATGTGCCTGATCAGCCAATAACTATCATTTCCAAACTCTATTAGTTCAGGGCTAGTTTTAGGGTTTGTTAGAATTTGTTTAAATCTCAAGTATTGTGGTAATGTATTATAATGTAATGTAATGTATTATTTAGAAGGGGTAGAAGAGATGGTTGAGCTGGAGAGAGAGAAAATGTGGAGAGGGCTGAAATTAACTGAACTGATCAGGAGTGGACTGAACGATAGAAAGAAGTATTAATGAAAGATTATTAATTGTGTAGGCCCCTTAGGACTATTATTTACTTATGGAATATATCTGATCCATGTCCTTTTTGTAAATTTGTGCACCCTTCAATTTCAATTTAAAATCTATTAAATAAAATATATATATATATATATAAAAAAATAAATCGTCGAAGGAACAGACATGCGCAGTAGCTTTGTTATTGTTTTCCTCATTGAAACGGTCTATATATATTTTTTTTAAGAAACTGGTTTTTGAGTTATCATTGGCTGTTTTCTTCAAATACATAAAATTACTTAAAATAATTTATGCTTATGTGATTTTGTACTTTGCCCCCTTTAAAGAGATACCCCTCGCTGCAGAACCACAAGTCCAGGGGGTGGGGCTGGATCTGATCCAAGGGGTGGAGCCTGACCTCCTGACCACCCATATCTTCTTTTCATTGGTTTTAAGTCATCGCATTTCAATTCGTCGTTAAACTTAACACGTGTCGCTTACGTTTCCCGACCAGGACTTATTTTATCTTATCAAATAAATCCTGGAACCCAACCTTAAGACTTTTACCGTTTATAGATCAAAATGTTATTTGCTACGTAGCACATTTAAATCACACAATACAGATTTAAAAGAAGGAACATGTCTGTGATTACAAACATAATAAAATGCTGTACATTTCCTATATAAATATTAACTATTTCATTTTTTATCTTTAATAAAAAGGGCCTAAAGACAAAATAAAAAATAAATAATTAAAATAAAGGATGCCAATGAGTGTCTTATCTACCAGCTACCATGTTCATTTATTATTACAGATATTAATACACAATCAAAACGGCGAACAGAAGCAATCAGATTTTCAATTAAGTAAAATCACCCAACGAAACTAATTAATAGTATTAGCAAAATGAAAATGTGTCTATTATGAACTTACTTTCACGTTCGTGATTGTTTACTTGACTCCGAAAGGCGAGTGAGTAAAACCGGATGGGGAAGAGTCCGATCTGCTTCAGACCAATGAAAACACGACGTAGGAAGAGTTGGATCAGATCCAGCCCCACCCCCTGGACTTGTGGTTCTGCAGCGAGGGGTACTTGCCTTTAAAAGGAGGAGGTTATGGGTGGGCGGGGTTTCTGGGTTGTGTTATCAGAAATGATTGGCTTTTTAAGGAGTGAGGGGGCGTGGCTCCGCAGGTTGCTTGATCCGATCAAAATGCAGTTAGTCCGTCAGGCGCTGCTTCTGGGGCTGCTGGGTGGAAAAGGCTTCAGCAGAGCCATGGTAAGATCCGCGCTGCTGCTCTTCTGCTCCTGTAGCTGTTTATTACTGTATTACTGTGTATTTAACAACGGACGGGGACTGTGGTGATGACCTTGTGTGTGTGGTGTTTATTTTTAGAGCGCTTCCGCAGCTGCGCAGGTGTTTCTGTCAGGATAGCTTAGCTTAACTGGCTACGGTGGGAACGAGCATTGGCGTTAGCTTAGCAATTAGCTTAGCATTAGCTTTAGCTGGGTTTGGCCAGCAGAACTCACCTGGGACAGGACTGGCTGTGTTTTTGTAGCTAGCTAATGCTAATTGTATCTTTTTTTAGTGGTTATTATTCATATTTATAGGCTATATTGTATGTTTAATCTTGCGTTAGTTAGCTTAGCATTAAATATTGCTAGTTGTTTAGCTAAGCTGAATGTGTTAATATGTAACGGTAACGTTAGTAGCTTAGCTAACTAACCTAGTTAGCCTACTAACTGTCAGATTTTTATCTACTTTACTTTCCAAACATGTGGCCAATCCTTTTATCTAGCCTCATACAGTATATATAATTTAAAAATGCAGATTATTTTAGCTAGCTTGCTAGTTAAGATTACCATACTGGGCGTTTTCTGATGTAACGTTAATGACTAGTCAGGGAATAAAGGATCGCTGAGACATCAGGTTTCAAGATCAATGTGTGTTCATTAGAGATGTAACGGTACACAAAAATCACGGTTCGGTTTTCACCAGGAGTAAAGGCATAAAGTTATCCAAAAGCAGTGTGATTAAAAACCGGGGTTATTTCTCGAAACATTGATTTCTTTATGAGCATGAACTTGTTTTCTTTGCATTGTTTGAGGTCTGAGAGCTCTGCATCTTTTTTGTTATTTTAGCCATATCTCATTTTCTGCAAATAAATGCTCGAAATGACTATTTCTGTTTGGAATTTGGGAGAAATGTTTTCTGTAGTTCATAGAATAAAACAACAATGTTCATGAATGTGTTTTTCTCATGTCCTCTAAAAAAAAAAAAGAGGACCGAATTACATACTGTTTTTCGCTGAACTCCGTGGTCCCTCGGTTAATTTTAGTCCCATCTGTATGCAAATCTATGAGTTTCGTCACCTCGAGTTTAATAAAATAGCTATTTGTCCACTGCCACACACTGTAATTACACTTTGGGCACGTGTTTTCACAGAGATCCACATGAACACAACAACGTGTGGAAATGGAGGAGCTACTGAACGTGATGTCATGTGACTCACTGATCCTCCTTTCAAAAACTCACTGGTCCTCTGTCCTCACTGTTTTTTTCAATTGCAGTCCTGATGCAAGAGTTTTATCACTGAGTAGAAGTGTGAAATATTTTTTACAGACGTCCCCCTGAGAAACTAACCCCCCAGAAAGGGCTTTAGTCTGTGTCTCCAAAAGTGCCCAAACACAACAGATTACATATTTAATCACTAATTATTCACTAACTAATATTAGTACTTTTCATGTTTTAACAACATCTAGACATTTAAATGCCTTTTAAATTTCACGTTCAGCTGTTTCTATCGTTTTTAGAGGTGGAGGACATGGCAGAAAAAATCATTAGTTGTAGCCCTATTATAAAATACAAAATTACATACTAAATAAATTTGTGCAATAACCCAACAAACATGCAATATCGGGTAAACATTTTAACCATGTATTTCAGTGTGTGTGATAGAAAAACAGGTTCACTATCTGAAAGTCTGGCCTGGACCTCTGTTAATGTCATTTGAACATCTGTAATAGACGTTTAAAAGACGTGCAAAAAAGACATAAAAACTTTAATTATGTATTCTCTGTGGACGACTTTCGAACGTTAAAACATATATTAAAATGTTAGGGTTTCCTGCAACACTTTGTAGTAATGGCCGCTGCCTGGACAAGAAATGTCCCCCTGCTTTAGCAGTGTTCTCCCCGTATCATGCTGAGGCCGAATAGTGGCATCCATTGGTAAAATATGTTACTGTGCCACCGAGAAGATGCTAATTATCCAGTATGAAATGGTCAATAACAATCCCCGCCAAGGTCAACCAACAAGAAACAGTGGTTCACCATCACCGCCACTACCCACTCACGTCAACACAGCCTTCAGCTTGATTAACCAGTTTTCTGAGGGAATCCTTGGATGTCAACATAATGTCTTCAATTTGTCTTTGCTCAGTGGAAACAGGAGCGTTATAATTTATTTAATTTCAGCTATATTTAGCTTTTTTTTACTCTCCCAAAGAAAGGGGGGAATAGCTCTGGTAGTAGGTGGGGATAGCTGGCTTAGTCTCAACTTTAGTAATATTATTGCGAAACTCAAATACACCATATTTTGTGTTATGCTTTCCTTTGTATTTTATAAATGTTTGAAATGCATATTATTTATTTCAATATATCAGCCTTTTGTACAAATAAAAAAGTCAATACAAAACTGTATTTCTGTGTATAAGGTGTGCAATATGATATGGCTATTTCTATATTTTGTAGAAACGTGTTTTCAATATAGCAGTATTTACAATATATTGCACAGCACTACTGTGTTTCTCATAAAAACAAAATAGAAAAATATAATTTAGAGACGTGAAGTGTTCCTTTCATTTCATAAAACAAATAAACGCTGTGAAAAGTTCTGATTTGTTGTTCTGTGGTTGTATTTAAATGTGTTTTTGGTCAATTTGCATGGTGTAGCATGACCCTGCTCTTTAGGACTGTGCTCAGCAGCAGCAGCAGTGTGTTGACTGTGTAAGCTAAAGGATTACAGTGAAATCTGTTTAGCTTTTACCGTAAAGGCTCTGTAAACCCCTCACAACCAACCGCATTAAATCTTCTTTACTGCTGCTGAGCGTTATCAGCAGATCTCATCTCACCAGGAATGTTAAATATAGAACGTGCCCTGTTCAGCTTTTACACCTAAAAACTAGAGTCATGGTTAAAGCTGTATCATGGCCAAGTCGTGCCTTGTTAGGATTTTTGTCATTGTTTTGGTCTTTGTGGTGGCATTATTTAACTCTAACACTGATTGTGGTCTTGTTCGGATTTCCTTTCTCTTCCTCATTGCAGTGTGCCCAGGCCAATGACTGGAAGAGCGCCAAGTCTATTTATGAGTTCTCTGCCAAAGACATAGATGGAAATGAGGTGTCTTTGGAGAAATACAGGTAAGAACATGATTTATGTTGGTTCTCTGTGCCTTGTTGTATTAAACATAATTAGTGAGTTTTATTCTTAAGATATCCCTTTTAAAGATAAGTGTGTTGCAGAAAAAATGCCTTCTGATTTATATAAGGGCTTTCTTAAGGGAAATCATTATAAACCTTTAAATTTTTTCCTAAATATTGAATCTCCTATAAGTATGCACTTAAGTGTTGCATAAAATAATTAAAAAATGTATTCCCTTAGAATTGTTTGAGGTACATAAGACCTTACCATAAAAAAAACACAAACAGAATATTGAGTTTTTTAGATGAATTAGCTCAACAGCCTACACTTATTAATTTATAGAGGAATTATTTGCCACAATTGTTAAATTCACAACTTCAGAAACGGTAATAAACTGAAATAGGTTGCTGTACTGTGTTTTGTTTTGGTTTGGGCAGTTGCTTTTTTTTTATAAGACGGAGAGATAACAGAGTTAAAGGGAAGAGTTGGGAAAGTGGAGGGTTGCGAAAACTAGTCATGACTCATAAGAGAAGTCCAGAGAATTTATACAATGTTAGGTTAAAAAATTCAGGCATGTTCCTCCTGTCAAACTTTTGTTATTTCACAACAACACTAAAAATAATTTGTTGAGTCTGAAAAGTGGTTAAATCTAGCGACAAAAGCACCAAGTTAACAACACTGGCTCTCAAACAGAGGTGTCAAGTGAACGTTATTTTAATTGATGAGTCGTCGATGAGTTTACTGCAGTAAATCTCTTACCCTTTCCTCTTAGTTAAGGAACTTTATGCAATACACATGTGATTCTAAGTGGTTACAATATTCCCTTTTCATTTAGAGTTAAGGGCAAACCCTAAGGTGTTTTATGCAATCAGCTAGAGCTGGACGATTCATTGATTTTATCAATTAATTCGAATTTACAGTTAAGGACTGTGTTTTTATGAAAATCGATTGTCTCTGAGTTTTCATTTTCACCACCGACGCTCCCCTGAGCTTAGCCCCGCCCCTCTCTCCCGTGCGCAGCCCCGCCCCTCTCTCCCCCCTTCCTGCGCTGATTTATGTAATTTACGTAAAAACAAAGTTATTTTGAGATGTGACTGCCTATTTAAAAAGCAACAGAAGTTGTTCATTTGTTGGAGTCCATTTGTATCATTTCTAACATACTCACTTTTTTCTCTCTCACAATGTTAATCCTTTACAGATTTAAAAAACATATATTATGCAAATTAGGCGTGACGTCATTTAGTGACTTCTATCGACTTTTAGGAGATTTTAGTAGGGGAAAAAAATCGATTTAAATCGAAAATCGGATTTAAAAAATCGAATATTGTACATATTGTAATAACATATATATATATAAAAAAAAACTTCATGCCTGTCACATCATACTCAACCAAGAAACTGTCAAACGATATTGTACATGCTGCAGAATACTATTCACTGTACACCATTTCAGTCGGGGTTCTCCTTTTTATAGGCAGTGAATGGAAATGTTCAGTGCTGAAAGTGGGTTGATTAGTTATTGGTTGCAATTATCTACTGTAATTAGAACACTGAAGCATTAATAAGAGTATTGATATTGGAATTACACTAATTACACTTCACTCGTTTCTCTGCAGGGGCTTCGTCTGCATCATCACAAACGTCGCCTCTAAATGAGGAAAGACTCCTGTAAACTACACTCAGTTTGCGGCCATGCACGCCACGTACGCTGAGAAAGGTTTACGCATCCTGGGCTTCCCCTGCAACCAGTTTGGAAAGCAGGTACGGTATAAACGTAGTGGGCTAAATGTGGACCTTTTCTACATAAGGTAAATTCTTGTATAGTTCTGTGCGTCATTTTGGGCCAGTTTTAGCTGCTGGAAGTTTTAAACCACGTTGATTTGTCTGTACAAATCAAACAAATAAAAAAATATTTAAATTTAGAGACGTTTTTAGGCAAATATTTACACAGATTACGTTAAATGGGCTAAATCCTGTTTAGGTAATATTAAGCCATATCCCATTTTCCCTTTTGTCCCCCTACCCTTTGTTTATGAGTGTAAATCTGTTCCAAGGAAAAGGGGTGAAATCCTTCTCCTTAGAATTGAAAAAAGCACCCGATACAGAAATATAGCAATGTAGAGCTGAAGTTCAGCAACCTATCTGCTGGTTATCTACTTAATCTACTTATCTACTTCATAAAGGGGGTAGGTGGTGCAGCAGTTCATTCTTATTATAGTCTATTCCATAATTCCTCTGTAATGCGGAGCTGAAATTAGCTTTTCATTTATTATTATTTTTTTGTTCCACCTTAAATGCTGCAGCCTCTGCCATTTCTTGCGCTATTTAAGGTAGAATGGGGAAGTTAGTTAGCTAGCTAGATACTTAGATAATCTACTAGATAAATCTACATTTTTGTATGCTTGTTATGAAGAAAATGGCCATAAAACAACAAAGTACACTTTAAACTATGGTAATGTAGTGGTTATCATATTTTTTGACAAGGCAAATACTTAAATTTGTGGCTTTTGCCACTTTCCAACATTCTAGACTTTCCAGTGATTCTCATATCCCACTTTTTTAAGTGTGAATTTGAAAAATCTCTCTGTTTGAAGGGCCATATAGCCCTAACACTTTCTTCTCCCCCTCTAGCCGAACAATAATTGTGACACCCTACCTTTAATCTAGCATTTCTGGTTTTAAACTAGCTTTGTTCCACTAAATATTTTTTATGTAGATCTAAATGGAAACAAACCTGAAGAAAGCTAAATTGGCTTTCCCTACATAGATTTCCAGTAAAAAAAAAAATCTCTTAAAACTTGTACAGTATAAATTGGCTAAAGGAAATATCTTAAATTTGGACCCTAAATCCAGTTTCCAGTCTAATATTTTAGTAGTTGTGATATTAAATGGGCAGTTAATTATGTTAACAGTTCTCTCAACTTCGAGCAAGACCAAATCCATTACTGGAATTAGATACAAGGTCTAGGTTTGAAGACAACTGGCCCGCACAGGATCTGTTTACTACAAGCACATGACGTTGGTCTACACCTACCACTGTAATTAGGTTCAGAGGTCAGAGTGAGTTAGAAAACAGATCATAATCTCTTCTAGCTGTAGCCTTTATTCCACTGGTGGACTATTAAAGTAGTTAAGCACAACATCTAGTAAACATGATGCAGTCACACCCATAACAGCACTAAAAACCTGTTTATCAGAGAGTGGTGCTCTACCCACATATACATAAATAGCAATCACTGTGGTTCATTCCCAGACTTCTGCTAAAAATACAGCTACATTTCCTAATAGGAGCCAAAGCACCTTTCCAATCAGAAAGACGAGCTGTTTCATGATTGAACTGAACTCATTGTGTTCTTATCTTCCTGCAGGAGCCTGGGACAGAAGCTGAGATTAAGGAGTTTGCGAAAGGCTACAACGCAGAGTTTGACCTCTTCAGTAAGATCGATGTGAATGGGGATAATGCCCATCCTCTGTGGAAGTGGTTAAAGGATCAGCCAAAGGGAAGAGGCACTCTTGGAAAGTAAGTTGTGTGTGTGATTTTCTCTGTAGTCCAGCTAGGGGTGCTTTCACGCTCGTTTTATTTGGTCTGAACCAAAAAAGCTGGTATCAGAGGTGCTGCAAACTACAATCTGGACCAAAGGACCAAAATTTGCACTTTTTCTTTTAGATGTCTCTGGTTTTCAGACCTCTTGCACAATGTTTTCGTAGGCAGTTGTTATCAGTTAAACAATAGAAGAAGAAAAAGAACTGGTGTTTTGCCGAAAATATACTCCCCTGCGAGTGCATGTGGATTTGCATCATGCAGCAGTATGAGTACAACAGATTATGCTGGTGATATCTGTAGCTACTGTAACTGTAGGTTGACCCTTATTTAATACAAAAATAAAAGTAATCTGTTGCCACCTCCATCTCGCCACTGTGGTGCTTACTCATAAGAAGCTTGTACCCGTATTTCTGTAAAGCTGCATATCAGACAAGTTTGCTGGCCAATTAAGCATAATGATACTGTAGTTATTAAACTACATTGTACTTTAGGCAGTGTGGGCAGGTGCTAAATCCTGCTGGAAAATTAAATCTCCATAAAGCTTGTTAACAGAAGGAAGCATACAGGGCTGTAAAATGTCCTGAAAAACACAGATATACTATATATGTCTAATATATATATAGTAATTATATATATATAATCATAAACATATTAAAAGAAACAATAGGTTGAAATAGATCACTCTAAGGGTAATGAATCTATATAATGTACAAGTTTCACTTGTATTGTATTGATTTACTTGTATTGATTTACTGAAATAAATTAACTTTTTGATAATATTCTTATTCATGGAGATCTACCTGTATGCCACTTAAATGTGTTCAAGGATACTCTTTTCTACCATTGGTTTTATCTTATCTTTCAAATGTTCTAAAATTAAATACATGGTGTCTCATGTTTCTTCTTTTCTCTTTCATTCTTTCTTTCTTATTCCAACAACCTTTCTCAGCAACATCAAATGGAATTTTACCAAGGTAACTATTATATCTCTCTAATTACTGTCTTAACATAATTCCAGCATCTGAACAGTGTGATTAAATGTGTTGTGTTTTGTAATAGTTTCTCATCAACAAAGAAGGACAGGTTGTGAAGCGGTACGGACCAATGGATGATCCAAGTGTAAGTATGCAGTTATCTGCACAAATCTCCAAGTCTCCAGTTATATGTAGGGGTGGGCGGACCTGATGGTATGTATTGGTATCTGTCTTATACTGTCCTACTGGCCAAAATCACTGGATTGTATATTTTTAAAGTAAAAAGTATAATAAAATAGGATTTATTAGCCTAACCATCACATAAATGCTCTGACCCAAGCCTGAATGTATATAAGCTTACATGACAGTATTCTAGGCTTCATAAATCATACCTGCATACCGTAGATTCTCTCAATATTCCAAAAATTACATTTTCCTCCCAAAAAATAATTGTTTGCAATAAAGGGGTTGATGTAGGTACCTGTTACTCTTCATAGATGCATGGTTATTTAGGTAGCAGTGTTAAAGTGCATTCAAACAAATGTAATGATATTTTACAAATTAATATAAATGTATTAATATCTGTATCGGCAGATACTCAAGGTACCAGTTTCAGTAATTAACTTAAAACAAAAAAGAAGTGGAATTGTGCCAGCCCTAATTAAATGCACATACTCTATTAACATTAAAGGTGCTTCAAATGGCGCTTTGAGTGATTGGAAAGAAGAACCTCTATTGGTTACTTAAAGAAACCTATTTGTAATAGAAATATGTCAGTGTAAAATAAAGTATTAGAATATTTAAAATTTCTCAGTACATCAGTAATGTAATGTCTGTCTTTGTGTAATCTATAGCACCACTTAAAAAAAAGTTTCATTACTGCATTATTACCATAGTTGGCATCAGTTTCATAGACCTTTAAAATAGATCTCTGTGGGACTCCACAAGATATGCTAAACCAAGCAGTTTCAAAAACATTTACAAAAGTTTGTACATTTGGATTAATTGCCTGGGGTGAACCTGTAGTTTAAATGATTAAATTCTCTTGCTTTATATATTCATTTATTCATTCACAGTTGTATACCTTACTCTAAACAACCCTTTTGCCACTTTTTATTACCATATTATGTTCTCCAACCGGTTGTGTTGCTAATTCTGTCCTACTTTTCCTTCATACACAGGTTGTTGAAAAGGATCTGCCAAATTACCTGTAGTAGCCACACTGTAGAGACCATCCATCCGTCCTTGTTCTCTCACTGTCTTACTGACCCCCTCCGCGCTGCTGTGGCCAACTGTGTATATGCAGGATTTTTCCCAGAATAATGACGGCCTTTCCCTAAACCTGACCCCAGGTAGGAAGGGCCTGATGACCCTAGGCGTGCATTCCTTCCCCTGGGAGGAGCCTGCAGTACCCAGTGATCCCAGCAGAGCGCAGGCTTATAATGTTCACAGTGCTACACTAGCTGCTGATGTTCATAATTATATACAGTTCAATGTTCAATTTTTATTAGCAATAATAAATGATTTAAGTGAAATTGGGACTTGGTGTGCTTGATGTGTTTGAAAGAAGAAATGTTGGTTATCTATAGTTTATCATTTTTCAGATGACTTTTTGTGCTTCTACTTCTTACATTTTCACACAATTTTACACAATTCATTTCAGCTTGTTTTTATTCCGGCTTCTCATCGTTCAATAAAACCACAATCCAGATAAATCTCTCCATCCAGATATAGTGAATCTGATTGTGATTGGATGTAGAGAAATATAAACATTTACAGATATTCTGACCCCCCCCCCCCCCCCACACACACACACACACACACACACACACACACTCCAGCAAGAACATAGCAGACATATGTAGTCTAGTATGAAGATGATCCGTGCAGAGACTCAAGTGAACTCTAAAATACATTTATTTTTTTCTATAGCCAGCATTAGCTGCATTCCAGTGTTTTGGGGGAAATAACTAAAGACTGAAGTAAACAATAGCCATAATCCACGTATAATATCATCAAAACCCAGAAACTACTAATCTAAGGTTTTTAACCGTCCTGTTATATTCATTAGTCAGGAACAGCAATGCTGTTTCCGGGTCATTTTGAACTGGTGCGTTTTTAATTACCTAAAAGATATCTAAAACCAAAAGAAATCCTTCCAAGGAGTGTAAATATTTTTTTCTAACCATATTGCTAATTATTTTATCAATATTTAGTGCAATGGTGTTCCTTACTGTTAACAGGTTGAGGTTCAATTAGGATAATTCACTGTTCAAACTTTTTTAATGTTTCACTACTTTAATGCTTTTAAAAGACCAACATATAAAACAATAGTTTTACTTAACATTGAAACATAGCATTGCAATTTTGTTTTAGTTTAGTTTTTGCAGGTGGTGGTTGGTTGCAAATATGTGAGACGAACCATTTTCCAAGTTTCATACTAAAAAAAATACTTTTCACTATTTTTCCTAGATCTTCAAACTTTAAAACGGGTCAAATTGACGATTTTGATGATAAATGCAATTCATTTTAGATCAATTCATCACATAGGATGGAATTCATGGAATTAATTGAATTTTTAATACCTTAAAACTGAATGATAGAATTCATACATACATCATGCCAGATTATAAGACGCATTGTCGATTTTTGGGAAAATGAAAGGATTTTAAGTTTGCTTTATAGTCTGAAAAATACAGTAATTTTATTTTATTTTTTTTTTTTAAACAAACTAAATTCAGCAACAGCCCAATGCCCCCTATTACAAGTGTGTTTGAAGCCTGTGTGTATTTGCTGTTCTTTGCTGAGCACAGTGAAGAAAAAGTATTGATGTTCGTGACTCTGTACATGTCAGGCAGAGAGAGATTAGTGTGTAAAACTGCTGAAGTCTTGCTTTAAGGGTATTCATGTAATGTAATGTGACTGAGGCTGCACACTGCAGTTTCACACTCGGTCTCTGAGCTGCAGTGTTGAGCTTCCTTTAAACGCACTGCAGTATTTTGCACAGGGCCGCCGCTCTGCATACGCAGACAACGCAGCCAGCGTTAGGCCTCAACCATTTTGCAGTTGCAGGGAGCCAAATTGACTGAGAATGAAATGTGTTGAAATTATGACATTATTAAATTTAAAACCCAATGTGAATTATTTATGATACGCTCATCTTTTTTGTCTTTAAACATTGCATGGGGCACCTACTCTACTACTTAAAAGCGGCACGTTATTATTTTTGTGCATAATATAATGCCCCCACCCCTATTGCCTGAAATGGCACGGCTCGGTTTGCTCTGTTGGTTGTTGCCAGATGTGACATTTTCCAGTCAAATAAATAATCAAAAAATGCATGGAGGCGCTAAATCTTGCGCATGTTTAACCATTTTTAAAGTGTATGTGGCCATTCTATACAAAAAACTTGTCCAGTGCAATATTTGTGTAAGTTAAAAACTTAAAATAAAATAAACAAATAGGATGAAAAATCCTAACTTATATGGCAACCTTAGTCCTAACTAAAGTAGCAACGCTACTTGAGTTTGGCAGGAGACAAGTTCACCGCGCGAAGTTGCTACTAAATGGTAATTCAACTATGAAGCGACGGTTTGAGTCTGGAGCTGAGAAGAAGAAAAAGAAGCAGAAAGATGAGGCCCATGCATCCCTTTCTGGTGAGTAACTTCGATGATAAAGGTTTAAATAGTTTTGATTACTTCATGTTCAGTGGTGTTGCCTGAGCTAGTTACGTTGGCTTTGCTGATTTGGTAGCTTTAAACGCTTAACTAGAAACTAATCTGGGTATTGCAAGGCACGTGGCACGTTTGCAAATAGTAGTAGTGTAGTTTGAAGATTTTTAGTGACTTTAATAAAAAATTAATAAACAGAGTAGCCTACCTATTGACTAATGCCGTCAGTGCACTATCCAAATGGTCTGTATGACAGCAGGATCAGACAGCTCTATAGATTTTGACAGGCTGATATAAATACACCACGAATATAAACGATAATTTCATAACCTTTAAGGCTGGCTTGTGTAAATGACGTGTCCACTGCTTAAAATAGACATGCATCGTTTCATTTATTATTTATACATTATAAATAGTACTCTTGTGCTGTTCTTCACTGTTATTGGCCTTACTTATAACGTTGTAAATATTCACAGTTACATGTGTAATTTTAATAAATAATAAAATTTTGCGTAAACCTTTTGTGTTTGTGTGTGTGTGTGTTTTTTTTTTTTTTTTTTTTTGGGGGGGGGGGGGGAGGGGGGCTCCCTGACCAGTTATGCTTAGGGCCTCCAAAATCTTAGCAGCGGCCCTGATTTTGCACATGATTTCTTAATCAAGAAATGTCAATCTGGATAAAAACATTATTTTTAGAAGATAATTAATTTAATTGATTTTAAATCTACATCTAACATTAAAGCAAATTGTGTTTTTTTCTGACAAGCATTTATGGTTTTATAACTGGAACACTATGATAGAAATTATATAAAAATGTAATATCAAATAAATATACTGAATCCTAGGCTTACAGTGGTGGTTTGGTCTTGATGTTATCAATGTCATAGATGAAATCTAACACTATCGTGACGTCACCAACCTGCTCGCAGGGACGCGTGACGTTTTCGCGGATCTCTACGGCATTATTGATGGGAACTGATTCAGTGTAGTGAACCGATTCCTCAGAAAAGCTTCAATGAGTCAAAAAAGCGATAAAACGATTCACAAGGCATGCCAATAGAATATACTGAATTTGGCAATTAAATGAAATTAAATCATATGAATTATTTTCAGTTTGTTTATACTTTTTTATATAATTATAAATCTTTATATAAAATACAAAATATGATTAATCTAAGAGAAATATAAATATACATAGGTTTATATTTTATATTTTTACTAGTGGATCTCACAAACATTATAGAAATGTATGTGCATTATATAACTGATATAATATAAACCCGAGGTTTACTACTGAGAAAGTCCGCATGCAGTGTGGAAAGTAGAGTTCACAATAGAGTTCATAATAGAGTTTAATTACTATGCATTATTATGCTTATGTTATTGTAGCAGGTCTAAATATATGTCTATAAGAATATAGACAGCTAGTCTATATTCTTATAGGCTAATATTTAGATCTGCCACATATAGAATGTATAGAATCACTTAATTCATCATTTAGTGTGATATATTTTTGCTATATAATAAAAAATTGGTTATCGTGGCAGTCCAAATATTGGCCTATAAGAATATAGAATAGCTTATATAGAATTTATAAAATCATGTAATTCATCATTTATGTAAACATAAAAGCTAAAAAAAATATGGCTAAATAGCCTTCAGCCTAAAAATAAACTTAAACAGCACATACAGCTCTGGAAAAAAATAAGGGATCACTTAAAAATTATACGTTTTATTTTTTTTTTACCAAATTGAAAACCTCTGCAATATATAATATATAATCAAGAGTAAGATGGATGATCAAATGTCATCAAACCAAGCTGAAATTAACTGCTTGGATTTTTGCACCAGGAGTGAGTGGCATAAAGTTATCCAAAAGCAGTGTGTAAGACTGGTGGAGTAGAACATGATGCCAAGATGCATGATAACTGTGATTAAAAACCAGGGTTATTCCACCAAACATTGATGACTGAGCTCTTAAAACTTCATGAATATGAACTTGTTTTCTTTGCATTATTTGAGGTCTGAAAGCTCTGCATCTTTTTTTGTTATTTCAGACATTTCTATTTTTCTGCAACTAATTATAATAATTTTATTATATTTTATTAATTTGGGAGAGATGTTTTCCGTAGTTTATATAATAAAACAACAATGTTTATTTTACTCAAATATATACCTATAAATAGCAAAATCTGAGAAATTGATTCAGAAACTGAAGTGGTCTCTTAATTTTATTTTCCAGAGCTGTAGATGCTATTGAATTAGTCCTATGCTAGTGAATCGACTCCACCGAGTGATTGAAAAGAAGCGCAATGAGAGAGGTATGGAAAGAGTCGATTCCTTCTCGAACTGACTCGTTCACATCGGTTCGCTGCTGTTCGGCATCCAGAGCGAGTACAGGCGGCTAGCGGGCAGCGGTGAACCGGAGACACGCAGAGGAACCGAGTCGCCAGTATGTAGCTTACGGGAATTAAACGCACCACTCTCCCCAACCGAATGCCGAGCGGTCCGGTCCGGCCTGGGTCTTCACCGTAACCGCGCAGCGCCTGTTCACCGGAGCGGAGGCGATGGAGGCCGGGGGGAGCTCGTCCTCAGTCGGGGCCGCGGGCTCGGAGGAGACGGAGACTGTCATTGGAATCGGATACGGCATGGAAGGTGGGAGTTAGAGGGGGATTTTTGCTTTATTTTGCATTATTTGGCCTCTGTATCATTCTAAAATAGGTTATTTCAGTGAATATTAAATTTAATGCATTTTAAGAGCAAACACATTTGACCTTATAGCCTGTACAGATAATAAAATTGCAGATAAATGGACCAAAACACCAGCAGACCCTATCTGTGTACTATGTGTCCTAGCTATAGCTATAGCTACTATAGTTTAGTGTATAATACTGTTTATAAACATCATGACCCTGCATGCATTTAACTTACAACATACAAACAAACAAACAGAGACAGCAGAGCTCTTTTTGAGGCAGGTAACTGGATAAAATGTGTTTTTGATCATGCATGGTCTTAAAATAGCACATTTTGGGGTCACTGTCAAAATATTTTGAATTTTTTCCTCTCAAAATCTTCCCAAAAATTACTATAAGACTTCAGTATCGTATATTCAATCATATATTGCCAATTTAATCCATTTTTATGTTTTTTTTTTATTGCATGAATTTGTCCACCCTGTTGTGACAAGCTGCATGACACAGTAAGCTTAAGCTGTCCGCCCTGTCATGGTCAAATATGTATGTCTTTTTGAGCATACATGGTCTTAAAATAGCAAATTTTCGGTTATTATGATGTGAAAACTGCGAAATAATGTGCCGTTTGCCCCATTAAAATCATATTCATAAGACTTAAGACTGAAAAGACATCATAGATTTCCAATTGAATCCCTTTTTATTTTCACTTAAATGCATAACAGGGTGGACAATTGTAGCCAAAATTGGTATTTGATGAAATATTGGTTGACCTTGACTTGCAAACATTTAAAATTGTTTGGGTCACCTTGTTCTGTTTTAAAGATGCATTTTGATTTCCCCAAAATATTTAATATTTAATAATTACCTTGTTATTTTAGCACGACAAGTTGGACAGCTTAAGCTTTACCTCTAAAGCTAAGTATGGAGACAATATGAGAAATACTAAATGGTTATTTTTAAAATTATTATTACCACTTGCATGCAGTGTGTGTTTTCAGTCCCTTGAAAATAAAACAGTACGATGGTTGTTATGTTACTGATGTGGCAGCTTGCTTTCTTAAAGGTGCGAGGTTAACCCAGAATAACATGATGGACAAGCAATTCTCGAAAAAACGTATGATTTAACTAAACCATGTAGCACTGCAGACAGACACAACAATAAATCCACCCCAACGTACTTTAATGTGATGGTTAAATAACATGAACGTTCCTCTGTTTTGTAAATTGACCCTTATGTGTGTGTCCTTCCACTGGAGGTTAGCAGTACCAGTTTGATCTATCTGAATTAGGTGGTCAGCTTCCTACGGCACATGGCCCCAAAATATAATTTTTTTTATCAAAAGTGTGGATGTGTTTAGCGTGGGCTGAAGGACAAGGGGTGTCCTTGGCAGAAACACAGACTGGAGACAGAAAGAGGAACATCATCACCATGTTGTTTAGATGAGTAGGCTAAGCGGCTTTCAGCAGTTTTGGTTCAGGCTATGATGCTGCTAACAAAGCTCCAGTTTCCCCTCACTGAAGCTCAGTGTTGACAGCTGCTGCAGGCTCCTTCCTGCAGTATCCCCCAGGGGCTGTAAGACCCAGACGGGTAGGGAGGTCTCTCTCAGGTCCTGTGCTTCCCTGGGGCATGTGCCATGCTGTGTGGTTTCGCAGCAAGCAGACCCTGCATGAGCTGATCCTGGAGCCCTGCTGGTAAAGGCTGATAACCTGGTTTACAGGCAGGAATTCAGGGCTTCCTGTAGAGCGGACCTGTCCGTAATGAGGCAGGATGTACGGGTGGCAGCAGCATGTGTCTTCATATGACACTAAGAGCTAGATATATATGAGCTACATATAGTGCTGGGCGATATAACGATATCGATTTGTTTCGCGATAATTTTTCCCTCGATGACGATGATAAGCCTGTGCAATAGAATTCGATAAACATTCATTTCCATTTCCGTCTAAGTGGCGCGGCAAACAACGAAAACACAACGTGTAATCAATCCAGAAGACGCTGGAGCAAATTAATAAATAGTTAAGAAAATTGTAATAGTTATTCTCATGCATGCAACAAAAAACCCTAAAGAATAGTGGAGTATGGCCCGACACACGCAAACAACCATAGTGTTTGTACTTTGGGAATAAACGGCCGCACTGTTCAGCACGTTTTAAATAAATTTTAAGTAAATTTTAAGCACTAAATGTAATTAATTCAATTTATATTAGGACCTCGGGGCAGGTGCTGCAAAAATGTGTATGTGGGGCGCGGATTAAAGGAAGAGGTTTTTTTGCGGAGCGGTAACAGGACAAAAACACCTTAAGAATGATGTCTAAATGACTTTCCTCTAATCTAATATAATTTAACATGGTTTAAGGATATAAAATAATTTCTAAACAAACGAACTTTTTAATATTGAGCTTATGGCCCAAGTGCAAAAACACAAAATCATTTATCATTTAGATTATCTGCCTGAACGCGAGCCCGAACCCGAGCTTGAACGCCAGCCTGACTCAGGCGCTGCATGAACTCGGGCCGGTCGAGAACACCGCTTTCCTCTCAGATTAGGCGGAAGAAAATGGTCTTTTTTTTTAATGTAACAAATCACACTGTGATTTTTGTGATATTTCCCCAATTACAGCTCAGCTGCGCGTTTAAAGCTCAACGCATGAATTAATCGGTGCGCAGTGCGCCGCGCGTGCTCGCGGGGGATTTGACGCGTCTGTCAAGCAAGTTAATGGACCGTTTTGGGGGCAGAGATTAAGAAGTACAGCAGGTACATCTCAGATTTGTAGTTTAATGCTCTACTAAATTACTGGCTTTAAAACTGGCTCATGATATGGTCGGTTCTGGCTGGATTTTTTCCTGCCTACAGGCTGCATTTGACGGAAAGCAGCTCCTCAGTCAGACAACAGTGTCAGCATACAAATCGTGTGCGTTTCCTACAGGACAAACCATTTAAAAGTGCAGATAAACTCATTAAAAAATCACACAGTGTCTGTCTGGCTTAAAATACTTTTAATAAGGTACAGCTTTTAAATTAATAAATCAACATTCATTAAAAATCCGTGAGAAGTTCTGTATGCTAAATGACAAGCTAAGCTAATAAGCTAATAACATTTAATAATAACAGAAAAATAGATATGAATTTGGAAAATAACCAACTAAAGTGAGCTCAAAATACAATAATAAATATAATCTAACGAATTTCAAAATATAAATTAGAAATATTGAACTTCAATATTAAATTCAACTTCAACTACAAAAAACGCAAGGACCGATAGAACATAACGAACAGAAAAAAATAAATTTGAAATTGGAAAAAAAGTTCAAAATGCTAAAAGAAATAAAACCTAACGAATTTCAGAATATAAAATCTAAATATTGCACTGCAGCAGTACAAAAGCCTAAGTGCTTAAACAAACAAACCAAAAAACAGCCTATCACAAATCATTTTTTGAGCCCGACCCAGCTGAGGAAAAGGTGGGAAATCTTTTTTTTTCCGGCTGGGTCTTGGAAAACTTTGTGGTGAATTAAAGGGGCCGAGTTGCAATTTTTGTTTTACTTTAATCAGTTTTTAATCCGTCTTTTTAAAAACAAATATTCCAATATTGGCTGCCAATCAGTGCCCAATATTCTGAGCTCAAAAAACGCTATTCGGGCCAGCCCTACTAATCTAATATAATTTAACATGGTTTAAGAATATAAAATAATTTCTAAACAAACGAAATATTTAATATTGAGCTTATAGCCCAAGTTTTTTTTTCAGTCATGGAAAATTGGAAAAAATTGGAAAAAAGCCCGAGTTCATGCAGCGCCTGAGTCAGGCTGACGTTCAAGCTCGGGTTCTGGCTCGCGTTCATGATTAATTTGTTTTTTTTAAAAACTAATATTGGAATATTCGCTACCAATTACTGCCAAATATCCGGAGCTCAAAAAATGCTATTCGGGCCAGCCCTAATAATTATGGAGATACAGAAAAAAATATTGTGATAAAACTTCCATCACTCCCTTATTCTCTCACTAATAAAAACAAACCTTTAAGTGTGACACAAAGTGATTTGATTTATATCGTGATACATATCGATATCGACTGATATGGAAAACTATATCGTGATAAGATTTTTTCCCATATCGCCCAGCTCTACTCAAACCTCTTTCATTTGCTGACTTGCCACTGACGGTGGGTACAGATCCCTCCCTCAGACGAAGTCTGCTGGCTAGTCCTGCTGTATACTGTCTACGATTCTCAACCAGCAGACTGAAACGGTGGAACTTCAACTAATCTAGTGGGTGTGGCTCTGGTGGGGTTGACGGGAGAGGGGTGGTGCCAGGGTGGTTCTATGCAGGTTTGAGTTTTGCAAATTATGTCTCTGTTACATTAATAAGTAAGTGTAATTATACCACAGTTGGTTCCAACCCTGCAATGTGATTGGGTGAGAGACATTTTATGAGTGACATTATTAGCTGGTAATGCACTGTAACCGAAGCTCTCCATGTATCCATGTACTCCGCCACATACAGCACAGCAGTGCCAATATTACATGTTATAGCACTCCCTCTTGTGTATTATTCTCACCCTGTTTTTAGATTTGATTGGACTGATATTGACCAATACTTAATATTAAGAGGATCAGAATTGGGGCCAGATTAATCTGATGGGGACGTCTCTAGCAATTATTAAATCATCAGTATATTACCGGAGATGACACCATGACTAATATAATCATTAGTAACGGCTCTGACTGTGGTCCCTTGAGATGTTTTATGATGTTTCATGCCGTGCTCTAATCTCTAGTCATGTTTTGCTGAAGATTTGAATATCTGTTGTGTTATAAATCGATTATAATTCGCTGGAAAATGCTTGCATCCATTATTTCCTTCTCCGTGGGGATAGTACGTGTCAGATGGATCATGCTGAAGTATTAAGTGGTTAGTAACCCGTCCAGAGCTCTATCTAAATGAAATATCTTTCAGCACTTAACCCTGCCCAGCTTTCGGAGAGAAGTCCCACGCTAGGCTAATTTACATAGCGTAGCGCAGACTGACGACTGAGAAACGACTCAGCGCTGGCAGACTTGAAAGACTGCGGTCTTTGCTGCGGGCGCTTTCCCGCAGGGATTCTCTCTCAGTAAAGTGTGTGTATGAGTGTGTGTGTGAGTGTGTAAGTGTGTGTGTTGCTCTGTATTCTCACTGTTAACGAAAGCGCAGAAAGTTAAAGCGCACTGTAAATGGTGTGATGTAACGCTACATTAGCGCACGACGCGTGGTCTCGCACGAGAGGCTGTGAGGGACTCATTAAAGGGCAGCTGGAAATGTGACTCTGAACATGTTCGTCTTCACAAGTGTAAAGAAACGAGTCGTCTCTTGTTTCTGTAATGCTGCTGCTTATGTAAGTCTGTGTTTCTGTCATGGAAAGAAGCTGCTGTGTCATGGTGGGTTTCGATGTGTGTTATTGGGCGAGAGACTGAGGGGGCTTCTTAATTGTGTACTAGTAATTATTAGCACCAAGAAGGAGTTTCCAAAGGAAATAGAATTAAATGAAACCTTATATTGTCAGTGTCTACTACTGATGTTTAGTTTACTACATAATTTGAACACAAACTGCCTAAAACTGTGTTAATATTTCTTGATGATTGGACCAATAGTAATTCTCCCAAATTTCCTTAAATAAACTCTTACATTGATCTCCACTTAAAAAAAGGTTTTATCTCTCCTGTAAAGTTGCTTTTTACAGTGTTCATTTTTTAGAACCAGGTGCACTCTGACTTTGACGGATTGCTATTATAACAGCGCAGCTACCTGGATGTTTCGATACTTCTCAGCAGAAAAAACTGCTTTGCGCATTTACGCTTTGAAGGTGCGCAAGTAGGTCATTTACGGGAACAGCAATGTTATTTTATTTTGTATTGAGTTTATTGTTGTACACGCATTGTGTGCATGTGGTTCACCTGGTTCCCAAGATAGCAATGAACGTCTGGCAGTTGACTGTTGTCAGGCTTCATTTTAGTTTTCCACTGCCAAGATACCAATACACCAGAAATTTACCTGAACACACTTTACTTCCAGACCTTCACACCCATCGGCATAGATATATTCATAAATATTGTTTGTACTGTTGGCAGGGTGTAAGATAGCAATGAACATAACGACATGCCTTGCACAGGGTTAAGATAGGGCACCCCCATTTCTAATCAGACCACAAAATAAAAATTATGAGTATCTTCGATTTTACCAAATTGCAAACCTCTTGAATATAATCAAGAGAATGATAGATGATCACAAGCCATCAAACCAAACTGAACTACTTGAAATTTTGCACCAGCAGTAAAGGCATAAAGTTATCAAAAAGCAGTGTGTAAGACTGGTGGAGGAGAACATGGCAAGATGCATAAAAACTCTGATTAAAAACCAGGGTTATTCCACCAAATATCAATTTCTGAACTATTAAAAGTTACATTTATTTGAGGTCTGAAAGCTCTGCATCTTTTTTGATATTTCAGCCACTTCTCATTTTCATTTTTGGGGGAATTGTTGTTTGTAGTTTATAGAATAAAACAACAATGTTAATTTTACTCAAACATAAACCTATAAATAGCAAAATCAGACAATCTGATTTACACAGTGAAGTGGTCTCCTATTTTTTTTCAGAGCTGTAAATGCTCAGCTATCTCACACACCTCTATACATTTGCACTAACATATTTGCTAAGAATTAGCTTGTGTTCTTTCTCTGTCTCTCTCTGGTCTGTTAGTGTTGCAGCACTGCGGTGAATCAGTCTCTGGCTGCGAGCGGATCTGAGTGTGTTCTGGGTCTGCGTGCTGCAGCACATGGAGCCCCTGCAGCAACACCATAACACAACCTTCACTGTGTGTGCTGTTAATGCTCTAGTGTAGCATCAGCACATGTAGACTGCAGCCACACACACACACACACACACACACACTACTCCCCTGTGTTGCCTAAACACTCCAGCAAGCAGCACAATCTAAACATACATCCAGGAGAATACTCCCACTCAGTGCAGCTGAGGAGCAGGTAGCAGGGAGACTCTGAGAGGAGAGTCAGGGTCTGATTACAGGCAGCCAGCTGATGACTGGAAATCCTTTGGCAGCAGTAAACAGTATTTATTCAGCCAGTCCATTCCCATTGTCATGTTGATGCTCCACTGATGATAATAAGAAAAGCTGCACAGTGACGTCAGAATTATATCTGTATGTTGAACATATATTTTAAACATGCATATATTTCTGCTGTATTTATTGTATGCTGTAAAAGTCCAAACGATTATGGCCAGACTACTTCACTTGGCCTGAAACATTTTTTTTTTGTAGTTTTAAAGTTATAAAGTTATTCCTGGTGTCTAGTCTGTCTGTAAGTCATAAATGTGTATATCGGTATCGGAAGAAGAGTAGTGTATTTATTGTTGCTACCCCAGGCTCAATACGCTGCTAACTGCACCGTGTAACTTTGCTGAAGTGGGCATTACAGCAATGTTTAGAACTGTGTAAAAAGCATCATATTTGTGAAAAATCCTGTAATATTACTCTATTGCCTTATTACACACGCTTTTCTTACTTGTGCACAAGTTTAACGTAGTGTTGCTTTAAAATGTAAGAACTTTGTTTGGTCCAAACATTTGTCTTTTTAGCAAAAAAACGAAAACAATCCAGACTGGAGGACCAATGCTTTTTATATGGCTAAAAGCGATGGTCTAAGGCCCAATCCCATTTCTCCCACTTACCCCTACCCCTTTTTGAGTGTACCCTTTCCCCTTGAAACAGAGTTACAAGGAAAAGGGGTGAAATTCTCCCCCAGAAAATTGGGACAACCCTTCAACCACCCAATACGTCATCAGGAGCGCTAAAATCTTCAGAAAAGGGGGAGGTGGTGTAGAAATGAATTATTAGTGTCCATTATTTAATTCCTCTGTGATGGGAGATAAAATTAGCTTAAATTAGCTTTTATTTTATTTTTCCATTCCGCCTTAAATGCTGCAGCTTCTGCTATCTGTTGCACCATTTAAGGTGGAACAGGAAAGTTAGCTAGCTAGCTACTAGCAATCTTTTTGATGCTTGTTCTGAAGAATTCGACCATAAAACATTGAAACGACACATTAAACTCTGGTAAAATAGTGCTAGGCGTCACTTTGTGTTACTATTTTACCAGTTATTCTCATACTCAAGCCCTATCCCCTTTCCCCCTACTCCTCCAATCTAACAAGAATTGGGACACCCCTACTTCTTGGCGTCCACGTGCAAAACAGAGGGGTAGGGGTAAGTGGTCAGGACAAGGGGTGAAATGGGATTGGGGTGAAGTCTGGATCGCGTATAAACCAAAACCAGGCAGATGAAATTTAATGGTCCAGACTTACAGGGTTTAAAACAGAGACATCACTGGCAAGGCAAAGTTGTTTTAACCAATAGTATCATGGTTTATCTTCCACCTGTCAAGAGAAAGCTCTCAAAAATAGAGTATGTCACAGGCACGTTTTCCAAATTGACTTAAAATGCCACAATTTACAAATTGCTTGTTTTTTATATTATTATATCATATTATCAGTTCAGTGTTTTTTTTATCTTTATTTTTTACACACATGTATAATATCATGTCCCCTGTGCGAATGTGCAGCTTTCAGACCACGGCTGCAGGTTAACAGGCTTTTAATGATAGTCCGAGAGGACCAGCGTTCATTAAATATGAATGAGTCTGAGTGAAAAGCGATTCATTACTGGGACACTGGCAGTAAAATGGGACAGATGTGCTATAGTTAGTGCTCCCACACGTTCTGACGCACACTTCATCTTCAGTACCAGTCAAAAGTTGGATGTGTGGATGTGTATTCCATCAATGTTTGTTTAATACTATGTCTGGCTCTTTATTTGGCAGGTGTGTAATACAGAATAGCCAATGCTTATAGTTACAGGGGTTGGACAATGAAACTGAAAACTTGTCATTTTAGTGTGGGAGGTTTCAAGGCTAAATTGGAGCAGCCTGGTGACAATCTTCATTAACATTGCACTAGTAAGAGCAGAGTTTGAAGGTTCAATTAGCAGGGTAAATTGCAATGCACACAACATTACGGGTGACATACCAGAGTTCAAAAGAGGACAAATTGTTGGTGCACGTCTTGCTGGCGCATCTGTGACCAAGACAGCAAGTCTTTGTGATTTATCAAGAGCCACGGTATCCAGGGTAATGTCAGCATACCACCAAGAAGAACCAACCACATCCAACAGGATTAACTGTGGACGCTGTAAGAGGAAGCTGTCTGAAAGGGATGTTCAGGTGCTAACCCGGCTTGTATCCAAAAACCGCGATCAAATCACTGCAGAATTCAATGTGCACCTCAACTCTCCTGTTTCCACCAGAACTGTCCGTCACCACAATAAATTATTGTGGTCTAAAACCAGGTGTTTCATTGTCCAACCCCTGTATTTTAGCTTCATAGAAATGGACAACAAACATGCCTTTGCTGACTAAGCTTGGGGTAGGAAAACGGGCAAGCTGTGTGCATCACGGAGAGAAACACATCATTAGCATCCCACTCGAACAGCAGCACGACTCATTTCCTCCTCAGAGCTCTTCTCTAATCACACAGCTCCCAGTGGGCTGTGATGTATGATCAGCCTCTCGGTTTGAGATCTAAAATCTAAACGTCTGTGATTGATTGCATCACTTTCGGAATTTTATAATAGACTATAATCATTTATAACGATATCCAGTAAACTTTGGAACAGTGAGAAATGTAAAAACATTGATATACTGATAGTATCAGGATATTTGGTTTGGCAAAACTGTATCAGTTCTCTTAATAGAATAGTTTATATGTAAAGATTGGTGTCAGAAGTGCTTCATTTAGTGTTGTGTTTAAACTCTAATCGTTAGGTTGCAGTGTGGCACTTGATTTAACAAAAAATTGCAATACATCACCTTGCTTACAGTATCGATATATTGATTTGTAACCTTTGTTTTGTGAGATCTATGCATTGCCTGAAAGAAATGGATGGATTCCAATTCAAGGTAATTGCTAGGATAATCCTGCATGGTTGATATGGTGTTCAGTTTGCTTGCGAACTGTTTGCTGTGGTGCTTATAAATGGTTATTAGGGGGTGCTGTGGTGTTGATGAGTGGTTTAGTGGGTTGTTGTTGTGATGTGCTACTAAGTGGTCACTATGATATGCAAGGTGGTTGCGTTGGTGTTGCTATGGTGTTTCTAAGTTGACACAATTCAGTGTTTCATTATTGTAGTATGATTGCTATGATATTATAACCAGTTGTCATGATGTCTCATAGTGGTTGCTATGTTATTGCTATAGTATTTTAGATGGTTGCTCAGATGGTGGAAAGTGGTTAAGCAGATTAAGGTGTTGCCACTACGATTGGGAGAACGCTGGTTCGAATCCTGTTCATGCAGCTTGCCACAAGCTGCCGGAGCCTCAGAGAGCACAATTGGCCTTGCTCTCTCTCTTTGTGGGTAGATGGCGCTCTCTCCCTACATCACTCCTATGGGGATGTTGATCAGCACAAGGCTGCACCTGTGAGCTGATGTATTAGAACCGAGTCGTTACGCTTTCCTCCAAGTGCGCTGTGATGCTACTCGGCAATGTTACATCAGCAGCAGTTTAAAAGAGGCGGTAGCTGACTTAACATGTATTGGAGAAGGCATGTGCTGGTCTTCACTCTCCTGGTGTTGGGGCATCAGTGGTGATAGGGGGAGTCCTAATGAGTGGGTGGGGTAATTGGCCTTGTAAATTGGGAAGAAAAATGGAATAAAAAAAATACAAATACGATAAGAAAATGTATCAGTCACATTCGTGAATTTGTTGTATTTGATTTAACAAAAATGATTCTAAATCATCCTAAAAAGATTAAAATTTCCTGAATCACTGATTCATTCCTTGAAGATTCAGAATCGCCTTGGCAGAGATTTAAAAGCCTGGAAATCAGTGCTCCTTGGTGAGGAGGAGGCTGTATCTGAGGCCTGTAATCAGCTTATCTAGCGGCTGCACTTTGTATTCAACAGCTGGACTGAGTCGCTGCACTCCTCGACCCCGAGAGCCCTGCTAGCCGGAGCCCGAGCCAGAGCGTTATGTAAGCCTTGCATAAACGTGCTGAGGAGTTCCCCGCAGCAGAGCATCTTCATGCGAACACACACAGATGCTGTCTGCACTGGATGCTGTCTGCAGGAAACTCTATTGGTCCTGATGCAAAAGATGATCAGAATTAATGTTATTTTAATGTTATTATGATAGAGCCTATGATTGTAGACTCACACAGGAGATCTGCATTTACATTATTAGTATAACAATAATTAAATCATTAATCACCTTTACAATGTTTGCTGATTGCTTTTGTGTTTGTTAGCGGATGCTATAATATCCTTGGTGGTTGTTATGGTGTTCTTAAGTTGAATCTAGGTGGGAGCCACAGAGTAGCAAGGTGACTGCTATGGCAGCTGTCATGATGTTGCTTAATAGATGCTAGGGTGTTGCTAGGAGGTTTCTATGACATCTAAGGTTGTTGCTCAGAAGTTGCAACAAGTGGTTGCTGTGGTACCCAGTGTTGATGTTTGTATCATTGTTTGCAACAGCCCGAATCATACAATTAATGCAGAGCAACCTCTCTGGGTGATTAATAAGTGGAAATCAATTAACATATAATTCATATAATTAATTAACCAGTTATTAAAATAGTTATCAGTAATAGAATATGATGGATATGTGGATCTAGGAATGTTAAATACCCACAGAACTTTGTAAATGGATAGTCCCATTACATTGGCACCCGCTATCAAACCTCCCTCTAACTCTAATAATTTACACCACCTTGCAATGGGCATGCTGACCAGTGCTCAGCCTCACTCACAAGATAACACCTTGCAACTTATATAGGTGTGGGTTTTCCAAAGCTGTCTTCTGAGGTAGCACATTATGACCACTTTACTATCATATTACTTTTGTCATGTCAGTGTATACTAATTGCATGATTACATTTAATAGTATAAAAATTATAAAATAATAACTCAGCTTCCAAGGGTAAGACTAACTGCTGCTGGTCAGCTTTGAGTTAAATCAGATTGTTTTAGGGGATAATGAAGCCAGCTGGACAGAATTACAGGAAACCTGAGTAACTGGATTCTCCAGAGATGCAATAAAAAGAGAAATCTGTACACAAACACTGTTTACCTGCCATCAAAACAAGGTTAACTAAAGGTTAACACAAACAGTGCCGGTGACTGAGCACAGAAAAGTAATCATCTCTCCCTCCCTCCATCTCTCTGTTCATTTTCTCTTATTCTATCGCTCTCACGCTCACTCATGCTCTCTCTCGCTCTCTTACACTCTCACACTTCTACTGGCTGCCATTGTTTTTCAGTGTTCAAAAACCATCTAAATGTATTAGATGGCTTTTAATCCACTCTATTCCAGTGTGGCGTGTTTCAGTAAACAGTTATTCTCTAATATACCCATATACTCAGCAACCGGGGGTGTTGGCACATGCGGCTTGGGTGATTCCCATAATACTCATAAACTCAGCAACCGGGGTGTTGGCATATGCGGCTTGGGTGATTCCCGTAATATACCCATATACTCAGCAACCGGGGGTGTTGGCACATGCGGCTTGGGTGATTCACATAATACTCATAAACTCAGCAACCGGGGTGTTGGCATATGCGGCTTGGGTGATTCCCGTAATATACCCATATACTCAGCAACCGGGGGTGTTGGCACATGCGGCTTGGGTGATTCACATAATACTCATAAACTCAGCAACCGGGGGTGTTGGCACATGCGGCTTGGGTGATTCCCGTAATATACCCATATACTCAGCAACCGGGGTGTTGGCATATGCGGCTTGGGTGATTCCCATAATACTCATAAACTCAGCAACCGGGGTGTTGGCATATGCGGCTTGGGTGATTCCCGTAATATACCCATATACTCAGCAACCGGGGGTGTTGGCACATGCGGCTTGGGTGATTCACATAATACTCATAAACTCAGCAACCGGGGGTGTTGGCACATGCGGCTTGGGTGATTCTCATAATATACTCAGCAACCGGGGTGTTGGCACATGCGGCTTGGATGATTCCTGTAATATACTCATATACTCAGCAACCGGAGGGAGGGGGCACATGCGGCTTGGGTGATTCCCATAATATACTCAGCAACCGGGGTGTTGGCATTTGCGGCTTGGGTGATTCCCGTAATATACTCAGCAACCAGGGTGTTGGGTGTTGGCCGATTATTGTATTATACTCGGTAGCCGGAATGATGGCACATGCAGTACCTAGGCCAGGTACTGTGAGCCGAGTGTTTGGGCCAAAATCGGGCCTGGATTCAAACCGGAGACCTAAGAGATTTTTTGTTCTCTAGGGTTCAAATGCTACACATTCAGCAGCCAGCTGAGGAATTTCAATGGAAAACTAATGGAATTTTAGCCTCTATGTGTGTGGAGAGAGAGAGTGTTAGATTATCCCAGTGATGCGTGAAATGGCCTTTCTGTCATTAAAAACAGAGTGTCTCACACTGAAGCTCAGATGAAAGCTCTTCATGTTTCTGATTGGCTCCTGTGGAAAGGTCACCACATCTCAGTACTTATGTGGTAGGTGCTCAGGCACGAGTAATGAATCCATCCATGTCCCTCCACACAAAGTGCCCTTTCAGAGCAACTGTTGGAAGGTTGGATGAGCTTTGTGAAGCACTGGAAAAATAAATATCCTGTTTAAACACCAGTATTTGAGTGTATTATTAACTTCAAATAAGATTTATGATGTAAGCAGGTAAAAGGTAACAGTCCTGGGTTATATTAGGTTTGTCTTTGTCCTGCTACTAGTAAAAAGTGATTTTTAACCTTTTTAACACAAAGTCTACTGATTTTCACTGCTTAATCCTGTAAAGACCAGCCTACATTGATAGAAAGGGGCCATTGCTATTAGGGCTGCACGATATTGGAAAATTTTGACATTGCAAATGTTCTTTTTTCAACAATATATATTGCGTTATATATATTGTCTCGCGTCCGGACCGATCAAGAGCTGAGTCAGCGCCGTGCTGGACTGTGCTGGACTGAGTTGCACAGCTTTCGACATGTGCGTTTACAAGCACGTGCCCAACCATGTGGATGTAGGCCATACGGTTAACTCGTGTTTACTCCTGACCCCCCCACCCCCCCACCCCTTTTAACGATCCCCCTATCCCCCTATCCCTCGCTCTTCTAAGGCAGCAGCAGCCTGTTGCTCACATAGACACAGAGACAGCTCTGTGTCGAGAATCAAAACACTGCAACATGACGTGTTTGATTTAATTGCCTTAAGTGACATTGCACATGCTGTGATGTGACGATTGAGCATGTGCACATCACGATGACGATGCTTAAACCAGATATTGCGCAGCCTTAATTGCTATAATTATACTCCTTCCGAAAAGTTTGTTTTTGTTAGCAGTTTCCTGCTGAAATAGTAAAAAATAAAAAACAAAATTGTGAAAATTGTATAATTACTTAGTTAAGCTAGTCCACAGAAATGTCTCACTGTGACAGGCCTACATGTGGGTTGAGCTTCATTTACAGCAAGTATTTTCCTTATTTCTCTTTGACTGAACATGCAGGTGACTGATTCCTGTGCTGTGTTTACTAATGCACTCTTCACTCCTCGCTCCTGACTGCTGTTATAAATGTCCGGGGAGAAGTTCTGCTCTGATGGTTTCTCACATGAAGAAAAAACACTTATTTACTTCAAACCTGTCTTCAAATATTTATTCTGCACCAGTCAAATGAAACATGAGGCTGAAATACAGAAATGCCAGACTTGTCCTTTAAATGGAAAGCTCCAAATGTGTAATCTAGCACAGAAGCCCAGCAGCACACTCCGTTAAGCCTGTAAAGCATGTGCACACACACACACACACACACTGTGATAACTGCATCATCATTCAGCCAAGTCTCTTCATATCCTCTTAAGAGCATCATTAGGACCGTCTTCTGCACGAATGGGACAGTCAATCACAACCACCCTCTATCTGTTTTTACTGTATATATGACTGGACAATATGGACAAAATTGTATATTACAGTATGTTTTCTAATTTAAGTTGATACAATATAATTCTAATATCAATGTGAACATTAGAATTGCCACAAAAACCGCAATGAACACCAACAACAGATTTCTGTTCTTACAAGAGCCTGGAAAAATGAATTTGCCAGTTCATGTAATGTGCCCTGTAATGATCATTAGTCAGTGATGGACTTCTAAAATAAAGTATATTGAAATATTGTAATATACGGTATATTGATACTGAATTACTACCCAGCCCTAACTGTATATGTGGATGCAGTGGATTTTTGTGATGTTTGCTTAGGCGATAATTGCCATGTGTCACAGATGAGAAGGGTGGACGTTAAGTGCAGAAATATTTATAATATTATTTATTAAATAAACAAACTAAAACAAACTAAAACAAACAAACAAACCAAAGCTTCACTAAAAATAAACAGAAAGCAAACACGGGTAAACGCAAGACGAAATTACAAGACTGAAATAACTAAAATAACAAAGATGAGATTAAAGTATAATCAAAACTAAGAAACCAGTAACTCTAGAAACAAAAAAACAACCTGACAGACACACAGCAAGGTATCACACAAAAGACTAGACAAAGAATGCTTGAAACAAAGGGGCTTATATACATGAGGAGGGAACAGGAAACTGGAAACACCTGAGGATCAATCAAGAGGGGGCGGGGTTACAAATCACTGATGACAGGGTGGGGCTAGGGCGGAGACAAGACCAAAACACAACAGAAGCACATGGCTGGGAAACATGACAGGTAAACAGAGGGGCAGGAGCACAAGAGACCAAATGAGGGAGAAACACAAGGCAGACATGGGCTAAGGTGTTACACCATGATAATTACATGATCGTACAATAAATGGACATTAAAGCACAACGAGTCGGTTCCGATACATCAGTTCACAGTTGCCTTGTGCTGATCAGCATCACCCTAGAAGTGATGAGGGGAAAAGAGATCCATCTACCCACCCAAAGACAGCAAGGCCAGTTGTGCTCTCTCAGGGCTTCAGCAGCTGATGGCAAGCTGCATGACTGGGATTTAAACCAGCGATCATAGTTGCAGACCACTCGGGGCCCTTATGACTCAATATATTGTGTTCAATTATGATACTGTAAGCATGTGTGATGTATATATTCCGATTTTTCCGATCTTATAGCTTTTTAAAATACACTTTCAAATTTATAAAAGGCTGTTTTAGAGATTAGTTTAACAGCAATGACATACATATAGTATGAAAAGTGTTTGAGGTTGGTAGTATGTACAGTATGTTAACAGCCAGAGTGAGCAGATGTCTGTATAACATTTTTATAGACTGTAATACCCAGGATGTACGACTTTAGAGCTGACTGTGTTTTATTTGAGCTGTTGAAGCTCCTCTTGACCACACACACACGTCTGTTGAATTTCTCAGAGCGCTCTGACCTCCCACACACACACCACACATACACTTCACTCCCTGAAATAAGATCATGTTTATGTAATGTAAGAGATCACACCACGTTCGCTGTAAGTATACAGCTTCTATACAACACGGCTGAGGTAAGACTCGTGATGCAGATCAGCCCACCACCATAACTGTTTTCTGTACAGTAAAGCCAGAGACTGTCCTCTTAATTTATTTCATTTCCTGACTTAAACGAATCAAGTACAATTTATTGATTTTTCAGGAGACAGTTGGCATGCTTAAGGATGGGCCAAAGAAAAATGAGTGGGCTATTCTGTTTTCCCCAACCTTTATCTTCACTCAGACTTTTATTGAGGGTGACCTCAATTAAATAATATATTTAATTTAATATAATATTTTTAATATAATATATTTGCATAAAAAGGAGTGAAAATGGAAATATAAATATAATTAAATCACCGAAGAGAAAAACAATGAAGGCTGCTTTAAATATAACAAGAATTTTTTTTTTTTAGAAATACTATTTTATCACCTTAGATAAAAATAATGGAAAATGGAAAAAATGACAAACCTTAAAAATATAAAAAAAATCATAACCAATATAAAAATATCAAATTAAGATTTAAGTATTAAAAGATAAAAATATAAAAATACAATATAAGACGCGTTTAGGTGGCTCTTATCTTGGGTGCTGTTAACTCTTGCTCTTCCATTTCTGAGGCGGTACTGATGAGAGCCAGTTTCATCATAACGTGTTTGATGGCTTTTGTGAATGCACTTGAGGATACTTTTTCGGATTGTCTGACCTTCATTTAAAGTCTTTTTTTCTTAACTTAGTTGAGTAGTTCTTGCCTTGATATAGGTTAGAACATTACTCAAGTAGGGATATTCACTGTATACCAACTCTACCTCTTCACAACTTTACAACTGATGCTCTCAAACAATTTAAGAGACAAGAAATTATCTCTAGATGAGTTCAGCACAGCTGTTAACTGAAAGCCTGAATTCCAGGTGACTCTACCTCATAAAGCTGACTGAGAAAATCAAAGCCAAGGTGTGCAAAGTTGTCTCTATCTAAGCAAGAGGTGTCTACTTTGAATAATTGAAAATATAAAACATTTTCTGGTTTATTTAACGCTTTCTTGTTATTAAATAATACCATATCTTTTTCTTCATGGTTTACATGATTTTAATATTAATTTATTTATTAATTAAAATGCAGGAAATGTTAAAATATTGAAAAAAAAAAACGCTGATTTTAAGGTGTGTCCAACCTTTTAACTGGTATTGTATATGTGGGTCGATGTCACCCACCCCTGCTAAGACACTGTTCAGACTGGCTGAACTTATTTCTTCTTCCTGTGGAAGATCTGAGGTTGTAAACAGTGGAAGGCCGGCCCAGTCTGAGGTGAAGATTGTAGAACTTATGAACTCTGCTCTTTATCCTGTCTAATGGACACCCTGCCAGAGATATGGCTCATCCTCTTTACCTCCGCTACACACACACCTGAACCTGAAGGCATGTCCTAACAGCACCCTGTCTCACTGCAGTGCTGTAGACCTCACTCAGGACTACTACATTAGCATTAGCATGGGTAAAGATCACAGTTTAAAAAGCAAAAGCTCTGTGAAGATGTTACTCATATGTTTAATTTTGTAGAATTTGGGATGCACTGAAATAAATTAAAAATTTTCGTCGAAACTGAAATTGAACATAATTAAATATTTTACTGAAAACCAAAATGTTTTTTTCTTGTAGATTTTCATTTATTTTTCCACTTTTTCACCATTGCGTAATTAAATAGCCTAGGGTTTTTTTTTGTTGCATACCAACAAAGCACCAAACAGTTTCTGCAACTTGATGTTGCAGCATGTTGAGCTTGATCCGTTTAGCCGCAATGTTAACAGCCAGGTTAAAGCTGAGATGCTAACAGACACAGCTCCTGTCTTGGCTAAACTAGGGCGGTTTACCTGCAGAGTTAAAAAACAAGTTAAAGTGGGTTAAAAGGTTAAAAGCTATGATGCTAATGGACACATCTGCACGGTGGTAGTGGTTTATCTGCCAAACGAGCTATTTTCCTGAGCTGGACTACTCTCTGATAGTTGATGACAGGTTAAAGTTCCTGTGCAGGTGTCGTTGAAGCTTGTTGCTAACTCTGCCTTATTTTTTGTCTTTTGAAATAGTTTGAAAGTTTTGTGCTCACTGGTTCCCTTTTGGCTGCTCAAGCAAATATTGCATTGTGTCCTAAAATAATGATTTGCGCCAAACACAAAAAGTGCCTTTTTTCAACTTATTTTGGTTATTCAGTATATCCTCAGACATATTGGATTGGAATTATAAGGCTAATGTTGCTAATAAAGCTATTCTAATGGATTATGGTTTGCCTGCAGTGGTTGTAGAATTGTAGAGCCTGCCAATTACCCAGAAGTGCTGTTTCAGCATGTGTCCTAAAGCAGTCACAGCATTGTAAAATCCTCCAATTATATTCTCTGCACAACCAGCAATCTCATGTCATTCAGGAGAGAACTTCTTGGGAACTGTGGAGAATAATAATGTAATTTGCAGCCTCTGACACAGGATTCCCATTTCCCCGTCACTCCATAGACCTGTTTACTGGTTGTAGTTAATGAGGGTGTATTGACTGTTGTAATACAGTTTTTGTTGTGTGTTTATATATAGATACTGTCCATAGCTGTCATTGTAGTACTGGACTTGCTTGTAGTTTATTTGTTTTCAAATAAAAATAAACAAGAAGAAGTGTTGTTTTAAAACTCCAATGTCACTGTCTATTGTCAAGACAATTTTACGTAGCCACTCTTTGTTATTTTTTTATATTTTTGGCTACAAAAAGTGATCAAAGGTATGTTTGGAAGAATGAAGTAGTGGCATTAAACCCTAAAAATGTTGTACCCACAACTGCTAAGCATGGTGGTGGTAGCATCATGGATAATCTGAAGCTGTTCTGCTGCCAGAGAAACTGAAACATTGCATAGAATTCACAATATATTATTCTCACTATTTATTTTGTTTCTGTTTATAAATAACTATTAATGTGCAGTTTAACCAGATTTTTTTAGGATTAGTTTCATAATTAGTCTGTAAAAATTGGATGTTTCAAAATGTACTACATCAAGTATTTATTTCAAAAAAGCAAAAGAAAAAAATTGTGAGCCATTAAAAAAAAAGGAAAATTAGTAAAAATCTAATCCTGTTTATTAAAATCAGATTTTAATATTGTAACTGTTGGATTCTTTATGTGTTCTTGTTTGTTGACTATTTGTTGCAAGGCTACAGTACTAAAATACAAATTTCATCAATAGGAATGTGCTATGTTGTATTGTACACAGCAATATTGTTATAATTTTTAAATCTATATTGTGATAATAGGTTTATTTATGAGAATATTTTTGTAAAGATACTGTTCTTTATACAATAGATAAAGGTTTGCTTTTTTATGACATATAACATATATACTAAAATAAAACTTTACCATTATTTTTGTTGTAGCTCTGTAACTCTTTTTAAATAAATAAAATATTTTCCAGTGTTTTCTTTTTTCATATTACCAAAAATATAATTCATTGCAGTAAAACCCAGAAATATTATTTTGTGGGCCATATCGGCTAGTTCTACTCCCCAGCTATTATTGTCTGTGCTTGGTAAAACACCTGTGGTAACAGCCTAACCAGACTGGCCCGAAATATCAATTTATTATCTTAACTGAACAGCCCATGCCAACCTTGTAATTACATTAGACAGAGCCTTTGTTCCATGTGCCTGTTTGAGTGAGTGTGTGTGTGTATATGTGTGTGTTTGTCCATCATAAATGAAATTGAATGCATCACGTGTAGCCTTCCTCAGGTTTACCTGCCTCTGTATAATAATCCTGTTTGATTATTAAGGACAAGAGCAGCCCTGTTTTTACAGCCTAGTTTTGAGGAGGCTCACATCGTTTAGCTGCCATCGTTAGCTAGCATTCCTTTATCACTGTGGTTTAGTTTTAGCATTTAGCATTCAGGCTTTCTAAGGGTTTTTAATGGCTGTGTGGGATGTTCATACATTATGGCAGGGGTAATTGGTAATTACCTCTGAACGCTGGTTTTCAGAGCTGAAGATTTGAACTGCTAATATTAAGGCTATAATGGCTCAGTTGTGTTTACTGTCTAAAGAAATTCAGCTAGCGCTGTGGCTAAGCTAAGTTTAAATTTACTTTTAATTTGAATTTACGGTGGGAAAAGTAATATGATATTTTTATTCAGGTAAACAACATCACAAAACAAGTTTCTAAGCATTTCATGGGTACTCTCAAGTCTTCCACTCTCAAGTCTTCTGTTTAATGTCTGAGGAAATTCAGCAAGCACTTTGGTTAAGCTAAGTGTAAATTTACTTTTATTTTAAATGTAGGGTGGGAAAAGTAATATGAAATTACTCTTCCACACTTCTATTGTGCACTGCTTAAAAAACAGCATATACTTAAAAAATAGAATATATTTGAATATAATTAAAGTTACTTTATTTTAGTAATTCAGTTCAAAATGTGAAACTCATATTTTATATGGATATATTACACACAGAGTGATCTATTTTAATCATTTTTTTTTTTTATGTTGATAATTATGACTTACAGCCAATAAAACCCCGAAAATTAGTGTCTCAAAAAAATTGAATATTATTTAAGACTAATTTGTGCTTTTGGCAGTGTGGGCAGTGTGCCAAGTCCTGCTGGAAAATTAAATCTGTATCTCCATAAAAGTTGTCAGCAGAAGGAAGCATGAAGTGCTGTAAGATTTTCTAGGAAAACAAAACTGCACTGAGTTTAGACTTTATAAAACACAGTGGATCAACACCAGCAGACGACATGTCTCTCCAAACCATCATTGATCATCAGTAAATTTTACATTTCATTTGTAAATTAATGGATCAGAGTCTGGAGGAAGAGTGGAGAGACACACAGTCCAAACTGCTTGAGGTCTAGAGTGAAGTTTCTACAATCAGTGATGGTTTGGAGAGACATGTCATGTCATGACATGTCTCAGGTTTGGATTGGTTTGGTTGTGTGTAGATAATGGTGAATAAGTGTGAGGGAGGTTCAGGTATACCTGTGGGTGGGTGTTAATGTGTGTTGTTGGTTTGTCCTGACCCTAATCCTGCCACAACGTAGCCCTAGCCAGGTCTCCACTGTCTTTGACATTGAGGATTACCCCAACACCGGCACAGGACAGAGACACAGACAGTCTAGCTCTGCTTCCGCTACGGAAACCTACTCAAAGACCTTGTTTTTTGAGGTGATATAATATTCTTTTTTACCTAGAAGCTTTTCATGCAGGCTTTTGTGTTACACAATAGTCAATTTTGGACAGATACCTGTGACTGTGCAGTTTTGATCATATGATTCATGCAGGTACATTCTGATGCATGCAGTTAAAGGAGAACTCCAGTGTAAAATTGGCTTTTTGCATAGTTAAACATCATAAAAATTACTTATCTTTGATGAATAGCACACCTTCATTCACCCACAGTGTTCCAAGATCCAGAAATTGTAACAGTTTGTCCAAACACCCTTCAGACTGGGTGACACAGAGCATAATTTGCTTTGGAAAAATGTCTTTTTCCACCGTTATCCAGCTCAAAGTAGCTCCTACTTTCCACCTCCTTACTAGAAACCGGAGAGCCCTGACATTTAAAACAAGACATTAATAACTTAAAAAGTGCTCAAGAAGCTTATTAAACACCTCTGTTAACATCCCATAACGCAAGCTTTCAGGTCCGAGCGCCGCCATTACTCCTAGCACCGGCTGCCACACTATGTGGACTCTACTCTTTCATGAAAAAGTCATGAAAATTTATTGTTTAAAACATGTATGAACCCTGCAGTGTGGGGTACAGTTGTATTCCCTTTGTTACATTTGCAAAACACTTGTAATATTTCGGTCAATGTTACAAGTAATACAAAATACTTAATAAATGAAACATTCTAATGAAACTGATGGAAAAAGGATCTGATGCTTGATTTAAAAACCATAATCTGATCTGGTTCTTTAAATTTCGGATTTACTGAATATTTTTTTCTTTATTAGTTGAGTAGTTATTGCCATAACTGATGCTCTTAAACATATGAAGAGGACAAAAAATTCAAGTAATTAACTCTTAACTGAAAGCCACTGAAAGTGACTCTACCTCATAAAACTGACTGATTAAAAAAATTAAAGCCAAGATGTCATCTAAGCATAAGGTGCTACTTTGAAGAATCTAATATACTATAAAACATATTCTGGTTTGTTTAACTTTTTTTGTGTTTACTACAATGCATAAAACTTTTAAATAATGAAAAACACTATATTTGAAGGTGTGTCCAAGATTTTGACTGGTACTGTATAATGTATGTATCTCTAGGAAATGTCCTAATGTGAAAATGCCAGGGTCGGCAGTCCTTGAGACGTTAAGTAGCTCTTGGCCCGGTGCCGCCTCTCTCCTCTGCCCGTGTCCTTGGCACATGTTATCTTCCTGGTCCTATCCTGGACAGGTCGGGGCGGGGCGGAGCCCCAGAGTTTAATCCTGGACTCTGATTGGCTGCACACAGCTTCCAATAACCATGGAGCTGCGCTGTGTGAATAGGCCGGTGGCGTCAGATTATCGGCCTTTTCCCCAATCCTATTGAGTTCACCCTCTCTGTCCTGATCTGTTCACAAATAGAAAAGAAGTGCGTACAGCCCGGCGTCAGGCGAGCTGCAGGAGTTCTGTCACCTGAGGTGGGTTTTATTCCCTCATTTTATATGTATTTATATTTACATTTAAGGTATTTAGCAGATGCCCTTATCCACAGCGACTAACAACAGTTCTTTGATGTTACTTCAAAAATCCAAAGCTAGTTTGTAGACTAGGATCAAGAGATACACAGAGCTTAAACATGTTTAGAACCCTAGGAACTTTTTTTTTTTTTTGATTAGTTTAGGAACTCTGAAAAGATGTGTCTTCAGTCGATGTTTGAAGACCGCGAGTGACTCTGCTGTTCTAACCTCCAGTGGAAGTTCATTCCACCACCTTGGTCCTCCAGCAAAGAGAAGAGTCTGGATGTCTGTTTTCTGAGTGTTTTGAGGGACGGTGGTTCGAGCCGAGCTGTACTGGAAGCTCTAAGAGCTCTTGGTACAGATCTGGCTTTGACCACTGCCATCAAGTATGAAGGAGCTGGCCCGTTTTTTGCCTTGTAGGCCAGAGTTAGTTTTAGTTTTAATCGGATGCGGGCGGCAACAGGAAGCCAGTGGAGGGAACGCAGCAAAGGAGTCACATGACTGAACTTTGGAAGATTGAAAACGAGTTGTGCTGCCGCTGATCCTGAATTAATTGTAGTGGTTTGGTGGCTCTCAGTGGAAGACCAGCCAGTAGGGAGTTGCGTAGTCAAGTCTTGAGATGACAAGAGACTGCACAAGAACCTTAGTGGCTTCCTGAGAGAGAAACGGTCAAATTCTTCGGATGTTGTACAGGAGAAATCTGCATGACCGAGTCAGATTTGCAATATGGCTCGAGAATGATAATGATATTTGTGGTTTCGGCTTGAGTGGGTTAGCCAAACTTCTCTAAATGGTCTCTGAATGTGACTCAATTAGGAATTACTGTATTTATGAAGAAGCTCATGGAAACTGAAACTTGCGAGACTTTCTAGATTGTTCTCCCATGTTCCAGTATGAGTACTCCTCTCTAGATGTAGTTGACCCGAGGTGCAAAGCTGTGGTTTTCTCTTTTGAAAAGCTGATTTGAAGCAGAAAATCCTCTCCCGTGATCAGAAGCTTTTTTTAGCTGCAATATAAAGCGTTCACTGAACCGATATGAACCGGACATGCAATGAAGCCATCTGCCTGAGAGTGATGCCTTCAGTTCTGGCTCTGTTTTGAAGGGTGTGTGTTTTTTTCAAGGACCAAGAACCATAATTCAATATCTATATACAACTCTGGAAAAAAATAGTAAGAGACAACTTCAGTTTCTGAATCAGTTTCTCTGATCTTGCTATTTATAGGTATATGTTTGAGTAAAACGAACATTGTTGTTTTATTCTATAAACTACAAACAATATTGTCATTTATAGCATTTATTTGCAGAAAATGAGAAAAGATGCAGAGCTTTCAGACCTCAAATAATGCAAAGAAAATAAGTTCATATTCATAAAGAAAGAGTCCAGAAATCAATATTTGGTGGAATAACACTGGTTTTAATCACAGGTTTCATGCATCTTGGCATGTACTCCTCCACCAGTCTTACACACTGCTTTTTGATAACTTTATGCTACTCACTCCTGGTGCAAAAATTAAAGAAGTTTAGCTTGGTTTAATGGCTTGTGATCATCCATCTTCCTCTTAATATATATTTCAGAGATTTCAATTTGGTAAAATCAAAGGAACTCATCATTTTTAATAGGTGTCATTTTTTTTCCAGAACTGTATATATTTATATATATTGTGATAAAAAGTTTTAATAATGGTGATATTATTTCAGTATACATTATTTACAGCATCTGTCACTGAATGACATTGGTGCACTACATGAATTAGCCACCTCTTTGGATGTTTTTGACAATTTTTATGTTTTTATTGTTTGTATATGAATATAGAATATACCCCAAATAAATAAATGAAATAAAAATAAATATAAATCTCATCGTAAACAGCATTGTTGACACATAAGTTAATTTACATTGTTAAGAAAAAAACTAAATGGACAATATTAAGGTCAGCAAAAAGATTCAGGTTTATATATTGTTTGATACATCAATAATATAATTATCGTGACAGGTCTAGCGGTTATATGTATTGCTGCTTTCTGTGATTGCACTGCACTTTGATTTGATTTTTGACAGTAAAAACAACTACCATGATTAATTATTAAGCTAATTTGCATATTAAATGTGTCTTCTTTTGACTAGATTAGTATTGCAATACTTTTTAATACGTCAAATATCGTTCAGCCTCAGTACTGCTGAACTGCTTTTACTCAGAACATCTTTACCATGCTAGTCTTTTCTGCTGAACCTTTGCCCAGGGCTCAGATGTGAATGTTGGGTTGGGTTGGGTTGGTTGAGGTCAGGGTATCTGTGGTCGTGAGGCCGTACTGTTCACAGTCGCTCTGTGCTGGGGAGGGAGGGGCTGCGCAGGCCTCTGGGCGTTCTGCGCTAACCCTAATGCATGCAGACAGCCTGTGCCCGATCTGCAGGCAGCAGCGCTGTTGGTTTATTTCTAATGAATAAAGTCAGGAGGAGCTATATTAGGTTTAGGCATCTGTTGCTAAGGTAGAAGGGAGCAAATATGAGAACGTGCCACCAATGAGAGCTCCTTACGATCCTTCCAGCACAGTGGCTTTGGTCCTTGCCAATTGTGCTACATATCTAATCTTTCCTGTGACGAAGCTTCTGGCATATTCGCTTTCTTCCATGCTAATTAATTATGTGCTGTTATTTTCATGTTGCAGAAGAACAGAATGTTAAGTAGCTTTATTAATAAATTGTTCATGTTTCTTGTTGTTTGAAGGGTTTATTTGAGTGGAAAATTCACTGGAATGATGGCATTGTTCCACTGAAGGTCTCAAACTAATTTGAGGCCTTTACCAAATGTGTAGAAATAATGTCTGTGGAGAATGAAGATCCATCAAAACATTTAGGTTTTGCCAAACTAAACTAAATAAAACACTTGGTCAAATAATTAAAAAAGACATGTTTTTTCCACTTTTTTTCTCCAGTGAATTAAATAGCAAAAGGGTAGTTTTGTATTACTATTTTAAGAAAAAGCAATTACAAGTATTCTCCTCAGCTGTGCTATTTTACTCTTGAATTTATGTCAGCAGTGCCATTCAAATCATACATGTACCTCAGCAGTGCTATTCTTGTCATAAATTTACTTCAGTAGTGGTATTCGAATCATACATTTACCTCAGCAGTTCTACTCTGATTTTGAATAAAAAAAACATGGCAATCTCCAAATACTGTTGTTTCTCCTTTATGATGCTTCACCAGCACCTTTACCATATATATATATATATATGCTTTACCATATATATATATATATATATTATTTTTTTTTATTATAAAACATTCAATGTTTTGTCATATTGCCAAGTTTATCATTATCACAAAAATACCTTGAAATGATATAATACTATATAATACTATATCATTTAATAAATATTATAGTATTTTATATATATATATATATATATACTAAATCAACAAAATAAATAATAAAGTTTTAAATATTAAATATTAAATATAACAGTTGAAGAAAAGAAAAGTAGAAGAAAAAATATTATATAAACATTTGTCGGTAGCTTACCAAAACTGATATTGCATAAAATAATATTAATGTAACAAAATCAAAATTGTAACACAAATAAAGTAATGTAACAACAAACATTTATTACAAAAATAAAGTGTAAATAAAGCTAATACAGTACATAAAGCAAAATACATGCTTTCAAAAATATCAAGATGTATATCATGATGTGTAGTTTTTGGGGGTTTTGTTAGATTTTTTGGGCATATTAATGCATATTAACGCGTACGATATGATGGCATGTCCAGAGTGGGCGTATTAAAAAAAAAAAAAGAAAGCAAGTGAAAACTGAGCAAAAAGCAGAAGAACATGAATTATTCCCCACAAAAGCCCAGAAATTCAATGCCTGACAGCTGCATTGTTATCGGATGACTCCGTTATTGCATGACAGGGACACTCCATTGTCTCGTCTCGGCAGACGGCTACACCTGTCAGGGCCCTGCTTTGGCTGACAGCCAGCGCTTTGTTCAGCCGTCATGTTGATTGCTTTCAACAAGGCTGTAGATGTTATTGGCAGTGACAGTTCTGAATTGTTTTTGTTGTGTGTTTTTTTATTTATTTCACTTTAATTCTCTCTCCAAGGCTTTCGGAATGCCCGGAGCAGTCCTGAGCGCTAACGCTCATGCTAATGCTAATGAAAACTGCATATATTTTGAGTCATAGCCTAGATTTGATTTTCATCATGCAGTTTTTCTGAAAGTGCGTCATGCTGTGAATCTGGAGCATCAGAAGTCTCCGAAGAATATTCCTGAAATAGCTGTGAGTGGCCTGCATTGGATGGATAGGCTTTGCAGTGGACCATAAACCTTTTTACAAAAAGTAGGCTAACCACAGCTTGTGTGTGTCTGTGGCACGTGGGTATGTACCTATATTTGTGTGTGTGTGTGTGTGTGTGTGTGTGTGTGTGTGTGTGTGTGTGTGTGTGTGTGTAATCGTTTTTGGATCTTCACACAGGGGGCGTTTGCTGACTGTGATGCTGAGATCTGACCTAAAACCAGCCACCAACAATATAGGCCATCGATTTTATTTTCTATTTTCTCCTTTCTACTTTCATGGTCGTCCCACTTTACTGCCAGACTTGGAGCCAGACTTATTTTCAGACTGAAAAACACTTTTTTACTGATTTTTACTGATGTTCAAAGAGCTTGCGGCAATTATGAGTGGTGCACTGCCATGCTACTGAAATTGCTATCAATATTGATACCGATATCTCTTTTTTCAAAGCAATTACAAGTAATTTTCCTCTGCAGTGCTATTCTACTCTTAAATTTACTTCAGTAGTGCCATTCAAATCATACAATTTCCTCAGCATTGCTATTTTTAAACCAGCCAAACAACAATATAGGCCATCAGTTTTTTTTATTTATTATTTTCCTTGTTTTTTGTTTCTCCTTTCATGGCCGTCCCACTTTACTGCCAGACTTGGTAACCAGACTGATCTCCAGACTGAAAAACACTTTTTTTTTACTGATTTTCTGCTTATGTTTATATATATCAATATATCATTTTTCAAAGCAATTACAAGTCATTTTTCTCAGCAGTGCTATTCTAGTCTTAAATTTATATCAGTAGTGCCATTTAAATCAGATCAATTCAGTTTACCTCAGCATTGCTATTTTTATTATAGATGTACTTCATAAGTGCCATTCGAATCTTACATTTACCTCAGCAGTGCTATTCTTTTCTTAAATGAACTTCAGTAGTGCCATTTAAATTATACATTTACCTTAGCATTGCTATTTTTTAAATCATAAATGTAATTCATTTACTCATTCGAATTATACATGCTGAGATCTGACCTAAAACCAGCCAAACAACAATATACACAATACACTTTTTTACTGATGTCCAATCACAATTTTAAAGAGCTTGTGGCAATTATGAGTGGTGTACTTGTATACTACTGAAATTGCTATTAATATTGATACCAATATCTAATTTTCCTGTTGTCACGATAGCAAATACTCACGGGTATGCCCTAAATCAAGCTGCACAGAGCTAAAATAGTGCCCTAGGTTTTCAAAACCTGATTGTAATGCCAGTGCAGTGCTAGCCAGCGCCCCTTCAACGCATATACTGTATCTGTTGGCTTATTTAATTTTAGTTTTGTATTTTAGTATGATTGTTACTGCAGTTTGAAATAATAACAGGTGTCAGTGATGGCACAGATTAACTGAAATCAGCCAAAAACAAGAATTGCTGTTATTATGTGTACAGTGCAAGCAGTGTTCAGAGGAGGATCACTATGCTTACGTATTTAAAGTGATACATCAAATTCATCCTTAATCCTGGTGTTTTTAGTTTTTTAATTTTATTTACAGTCACACTGACACTAGCATCTACCCTGAGTTAATGGAGTTGTTGCTGTAGCCCAGTAGGTTTGTTTAACCTGTGATTTTGTAGGAAACGCTGTGGTCCACAGGGAAGAAGCCGTACTCTGTACAGGGTTATGTGTATGTTTTATTGATGCTGAAGGAAGTGTGTTGAAGCTCTGCGTGTAGAGTTTTGCCCCTAATGACATTTAGCTGTAGTACACTCTGAATCATAAAGCAGACTCTGTGGACTCTCTATGGGATTCCTGTGAGTAGACTCTAAACTAGCTCCAGGTCGCAGCTACCTGAAGACCAGAAACACTCTTCAGTAGGCAGATACTATGTGAGTTGGGGATGAGGTTGAAGGTTGAAGGTGGTCATGATCTAATATCCTGGCCTCACTAATGTTCCTGTAGTTTAATGCAATCAAATCCTCACAGCAATGACCCCAAATCAGTTACTCCAACTGAAGCAGGTTACATTATATTTAATACAGTTGATTTCAGAAGAAAAAAATGAATGTGCAATGAACAGGTGTCCCGATATTTTTGTCTATATATTAGGGGTTTGCCATATCGAATCATATACAATAATATTGCCTACATTTTTGAATATTGTGAACAATATTATACCCTGAAATATAGTCCCGTATCACCTACCCCTAATTATCACACTACTTTCTTCTGTTTTTATCAAGAGAAAACTTCACACTGTTCTCATTTCCCATTAAATATCTACTAGAGACAGATTATATCTGTCTAGTATCATTTATTTTACTTGATACTGCCATATCAAATCGTATGCAATAATAAAATTTTATTTTAGTTTTGTTGCAGTAGTGTATTCTTGAAATATTGTTTTAATTTAGTCTTATGTCATATTGCCAAGAGTATTATCATTGCAAAAATATTGTGATACAATTTTAGCACCATATCGCCCACCCCTACTATATAGTGTACTATATAGTCATTACAATAGTTAATACAAGAATATTTGGCAACATTCATTGACTTTTCTTGGCTTTTCTAGACCAATTATCCCATCCTTTGAGCTGCTACTCTCCACTGTATGTCCCCCATTATGAGTGATGCCACAACATAAGGAGAGTAAAGACTAGCACATGCCTCCTGTGATACATGTGAAGTCAGCCACCACCTCTTTTCAAACTGCTGTTAATACAGCATTGCTGAGTAGCATCACAGCGCGCTCGGAGGAAAGCGCAGTGACTCGGTTTCAATACATCAGCTCACAGATGCCCTGTGCTGATCGACATCACCCTGGTGATAATGAGGGGAAAGGGAGCCATCTACCCACCCAGAGAGAACACTGGCTATAAAGCCTCTTTCAGTGTCTCTGGGCAGTGTAATGTGTGTGTGTGTGTGTGTATATGTGTGTGTGTGTGTATGTGTGTGTGTGTGTGCTGTGTTTGCTCAGCATATTTAAATCTCTCTCTTGCAGACAGCTCCAGCAGATGTGATTTTAGCTTCTTTTTTCTCTGTCTGTCATTTTTTCAGACATATGCTTGTCTAAACGTGGCTGTGGCTGCGTCTGCAATATAAATACACACAAACAAATGCACCCAAACACACACACACACACATTTATTTAGGTTTTACTGTGTAATCATTCTTTAGAATAGAGTTTTGTTTAGCTGCAGAGCTTTCTAGGTAGAAAAAGCTACATTTTGTATTCTGCTGTATTCTGTGAGCAGAGCACCCCAAGCAATTCAGATTGTTACTGTAATTGGTTGGATAAACCCAGGTTTTAATGTAATCCACCACAAGTTTGGTCATGTCTAGGACTGTCACGATAACAAAATTTTCAGGATATATTATATATAAAAGATAATATTGTAATTTTTAAGTTTTAAGCTATAGAAAATGCTTTTTTTTCCATTTTTAAGACAATGTGCCACAGTAATAATATACTAGCCTAATAATACTATTACACCATTTTACAGTGAAACTAACTTTTTATTATTAAAAACAGACATTGAGCTTCCAATATAAAACTATTTTAATATCCTAAATAAATAAAAAAATAAAGTACACCCACCCTGGGACTCTGTGGGTTCTAAAAAAAAACTACACTAAATATTAAACAGACCTTTATAAAAAAAATAAAGTAACAACAAATATATAAAAGTAACATTTACATTAATACATTTTTTAACTCTGGATATAACACAAAGGAAATTACAGTTTTTCTGATTATATATGCATATGCTGTGTCCATATGTGTCCATATGATCAAAGACACAGATGGCTCAGCCATAGCTCTTGCTATAAATGTATTTTTTCTCCACACACTCTCCGCTGTGTGTGCACGTGTGTGGGGTTACTGGCTATTATCGACGTCGGCAAAAATGATCGCGGTTAAAATAAATATCGTACGATAAGTCGATCACTTAATTATCGCGACAGGCCTAGACATGTCATATTACGTAATCACTAATGTGTTGTTAATACATGACAAGGCCTGAGGGCCTGAAGATCACCAGCATCCAATATGACTGCTTCTAATTCTCTGGATCTGTTGATGATTATATGTACTGTAGATGTAGGGATATCAGAAATCTTCACCAGTTAGAGGAACTATTTCTGAATTTTTTTCACAACTCTCTTATTAAGATTGGAGTATTTTCGAACAGAAACCGCTGCTTTTTAAAATGCTCTTTTTATACCTAATCATGCAAGTTAGTATCAAATTGCTCCTATTGCAGCAGCAATTCTTTATTAGTTCCCTTTCCCAACATTTTTGAGAAGTGTTGCTGCCATTTAGTTTTAAATGAGTTCATGTTTTCATGAAATGGTAAAATATCACGTTTTTTTATACCTAATATCTGTTCTATTTTCTATTTTGAATGAAATATGGCTCTCTGAGATCATCAAATAATTGCATTCTAAATGTACTTAAATTTACATCTCTATATTTTTGTATATACAGTATATAATATAAGTAACTTTTTTGTATTGCACCTTTTTCAGACTCAAGGTCAGTGTACAGCAGTAACTCTGCCTGCTATGTTAACCACTACGCAGTTGGCTCACAGCAAAGACAAAACCAGGCAAAAATAGAAATATATGGTGCATGCAGTGTCCTTGGTGTGTCTTTCAGTCTAACACACACACACACACACACATGCACACACACTCTCACACACCCAGCAGGAGCTGTGTGATCCACAATGCTGAATTACTGCATTTATCACTTCCTCTGTGTGAGCGCTTTCATTTTACACCTGAACAGGATTTTACATCATAGTTTAAATATAACACGCTGACTGTAGAGCATGCTGCAATAGTGTGGTTATGGCCATTAGGAGTGACATGTCTGTTTGTTTGTTTGTTTCAGACACTGCTGCTAAGAAGGCCTACATCACAGAGGTGAGTCCAAATAATTCAGATTTAAATTCACATTTCACTTGATTTTGTTAGAATTATGTTTAATGAAATGTGCTGCATCATTTTGCAACTTTAGTTAAAATACAAAGTCAAATTCAAAGCCAAAAGATGCAGAACCAATCAGATTCTCTATTTTAGCTGGAAGCGGGACACCAGAAACTCAAACGGAGGTGCAGAACCAATCAGAATCTCTATTTTAGCTGGAGGCAGGACACTAGAGAGTCAAACTCAGATGCAGAACCAATCAGAATCTTTATTTTAGTTGGAGGCGGGAAACAGAGAGTCAAACTCAGATGCAGAACCAATCAGAATCTCTATTTTAGCTGGAGCAGAGCAGCAAATAGTCAAACTGAGATGCAGAACCAATCAGAGTCTCTATTTTAGCTGGAGGTGGGACACCAGAGTGGCAAATTCAGCAAATCCAGTGTGGTAGGGGGGGTGGGCACAAACTGTCAATTTGTTTTTTCCACTTCAATTAAATTCTCTCTCTTTCTGTATCTGTGTGTGTGTGTCTCTCTCTCTTTCTTTATCTCTCTCTGTGTCTTTCTTTCTCTCTCTCTCTCTCTCTCTCTCTCTCTCTCTCTCAGATGCCCTCCTCATCTTGCCACCCAGGTTCTGGCCCTGAGAAGAAGATCGGCCACAGAAGGGTGGATGCATCAGGGGAGACCACCTACAAAAAAGTACACACCCATTACACACACACACACACGCACAGAATCATTCCCATTAGGTGTCCTGTCTCTATTTTTAGCTCTCTTTTTCCCCTCTCCATCCTTTTTTCTCTTAGCTCTTCCACAAAGCCAGCTTACGATGCTCCTGAATCTTTTTCATCTAATTTCTTAGTGATATTCCAGTGTTTAACTGTGCGGCCCTATATTATTCTTACATTATACACTATACTGACATGCCCTTGGTCATGGTACGGGAACTTGTATCACATCTTGTGGATTTTTCTGCACTGATATGTGAGATATGCCACTGTGCTGTCCACTGTGGGTGCCAGTGGCAAGCCTTGCCATGAGCATGTTGGCCAGTGTTTGGCATCACTTACAAGATTGCTCTTCACAGAGTATACAGGTGTGTGTGTTCCCTAGCTGTCCTTAGAGGTGACGCTTCATGATTGATTTACATACTGCTGTCCCATGACTTTTGGCATGTCCCTGTATGTGCTTCACTATCTAGTACCTGCATTTAGTAATTATTTCAAATCGAGCCCATATTAACTCTAAAATACTGCACTTTACCTCGTGTTATTGGTTAGGTTTAGATCTGACAGTGTTTAAAGCGAACTAAAGCTTGACCCCCTCATCTGTGTTTGACCCCCAGACGACCTCCTCTGCCCTGAAAGGTGCCATCCAGCTGGGCATCGGCTACACAGTGGGCAACCTGAGCTCCAAGCCTGAGAGGGATGTGCTCATGCAGGATTTCTACGTGGTGGAGAGCATCTTCTTTCCAAGGTATGTGTGAGAGAGGGAGAGAGTGTGTATGTGTGTGTGTGGGTGTTTGTGTGGGTGTGTGTTAGTTACACACTTACGGACAGAAGTGCTGTTGTTTCGAGTGCTTTTAGTGAAAATGATATCAGTGATCTGAAGAGCTGAGCCAACTTTTTCATCTCTCTCCTTTTCTCTCTCTCTCTCTCTCTCTCTCTCTCTCTCAGTGAGGGCAGTAATCTGACTCCAGCGCACCACTATCCAGACTTCAGGTTTAAAACCTACGCCCCTGTGGCGTTCCGCTACTTCAGAGAGCTGTTTGGGATCCGACCCGATGACTACCTGGTAAGATATAGCCCCCTATTTAAGCTATTTATAGGTGAGCCAACAACCACGCAGCTTGATTTAGGGCATCTCGGTCTTTGGTATTGTGAGGACACAAAAATACTTTTTTTGGCTAAAGGCTAACCTAAGCTAAGCTAAGTAAACAGAACTGTAATAAAAAAGACTTTATTTTAAAGTCAAATGAGCACTGGGTGTAATCTACACAGATTTATCCCTTCCGTTTATTAACAGTAAGCTTATACCAAATTTCTCCAACACTAAGGCTGGAGCATTAGCATTAGTGGCTAACCATTCCAACAGGGCTAGTCGGGGTTAGGAGCAGGCTACAGGCTGATAATACTTCCCTCTGAACGGGGAAATAGTGGTTAGCGGGCAATGCTAATGCTAATCCAGCAACGATGTTGGAGAACTAAACTGAAACTCCTTTATAATGTTGCACTTTACTGCTCTTTAATGCTCCTTACAACCTGCCTGGTAAAACTCATACATAAGACGCACTGTACTAAAAAAAGGACCACTGACAATTTTTTGGAAAAATAAAAGGATTTTAAGTGAGTCTTACAGTGCGAAAAATACAGTACGCCTTTTGCAGCTCGAAGCATTCAAAAGACTACAGTAATACTCTCTATTAATCATCATAGATGTGTTTTTGGACTTTATGTGAAATAAAGCAATCAGTGTGCTTTTTCCTTTAATTGCCAGAAGTGTGAAGATGTGTGAGCAGCAATGTTATTTTATTTTGTATTCTCTTTATTGTTGGTGTAAAAGTTGGGTCTGCACACTGCAGCGCGTCCTTGTGTGTGTGTTTGTAACTAAAAGGGGTGTACTGCGTGCTAAGCGCACATGGCAAATGTGCGATGCCAAGATACCAATGACCATCTCACTGTTGACTGTTGTCAGGGTTTTAATCAGTCAGTGGTGCACCTGTGTTCCACCTGTGCACCTGTTCTTCCACTGCTAAGATAGCAATATGCCACAAACACATCACTTCCATACCTCCACGCCTATCAGCGTAGATTTAATCGGGAGCTCTGTTTCTATTTAAACGACACAGGCACAAGAAGTGAAAATAGACTGTTCTCAGGGTATAGGATAGCAATGAGCATCAAGGCAAACCTAGCGCAGGGTATAAGATAGGGCCCCAATATCCTGCAGAAGTGATATTCATTAATTTATAACTATTTTAAAGAAGGCTAAAAAGAATACAATCTGATGTATAGTGCAAAAAAGCATTTATGTATATGTACTTTTTAAATCTAGTGGTAATCTTTATACATAATTATATTTTTTTCTTGTGTGTATAAAGCCCACAACCAAGAACATCATAAACGATTATGAAAGTGTTTGTGAATACATTTTAGAACAAAACCTTTTAAAAAAGTGATCATTTATCTAAACATCCATCAAAATTGCACTTGAATACAAGTCATTTACCACCCACATCTGGACGTTTGAAGAAGGCATTTATAGAGAAGAGCTCACTACAGACCTTACTAAATCTCAATAGAACTCATTTCAGTAATAACAATAATCGTACCACATTTGCTTTATGCAGAGCAGATTGGCGTGTGTGTGTGAGGCTGATGGAAGACGGCCACAGCTCTCTGCCATCTGGGCGGAGAGAGGGGGCCTGAGTCATTCTTCTGGCAAAGGTGTAGCTTCTGCATGAGTCAGTGTTAGTAATGCATCATTTTGGACGGTTGGGATTAAGGCCAGAGTCATTATTATCTGCTGTATGGGCACTGTTTTTAATATGTACTATCTTTAAGGGTAAATATGGACAACAGCCGTTTACATATAAACAGACTTAAGCAGGAATAATGTAGTTCATTTAGCTAGTATGCCTGCTAGCATAACCGCTAATCCAAAATATAGTGTTTAGTCATCTGGTATGAGGCAAAACTGTCTTGTCTATTGGCTGCAGTTCATCTTGGCAGAGACTTGCAGTCCCACATCAATTTAGTTAAAATCCCTACTGCCGCAGCAGCCGTGTCAGAGGTTTACCACCAGATAAAATTAGCCAAACACATTATTACATGGCTAATGTCAGAAGTTCAGGCTTTAACCTTATTAACTCAGTGCAGTACGAATGGGAGATGGCAGAAAACTTAAACTTACAAAATATTAAGTTCACTTCCTTGTTTCTACACTGTTATCCATTTGTTCAGCTGCACTGATATATTCTATAATTACAGACTGTAGTCCTGTATACTTTATTATTATCCTCCTTTTACCCTGTAAATGGTCAGGACTAGGGATGCAACGATACCACTTTTTCCTTACCGATACCGATACCAGCTTTTCTGGTATTTGCCGATAACAAGTACCAATACCGATACCAAATGTCCTGAATAACATAACATAACCTGATTGGCTGCTTTGCAGTTTCCGCATTTTTTTTAAATATCTGTTAATATGATTGGCAGCAGTAGATAATGATTGACAAGGAGCTCCTGTTGTCGACTTAAAATTATTAATTGAACATGTAATGATCAAAATATCATTCAGATTTTCTATTTTTATACAAGATACATGTGCAGTGTTTCTTTAAGAGTTAGACGGTTTGAATGATGTATAACATGTCCACATTGGATCAAATATGGATGTACAAAAAACGCAAATATGAAAATTACGATATATATTTCTAATAAAAAAAGCATATTTCGCCCTAAATGTTTATTTTCTGAAAGTAAATACAGCTAAAGTGGCTAGATAACTGAACAGCAGAGATTCTAAGCTTTAAAATGACATATTGGGTGTCTACACTGAGCTTATAATTATTCATAAGCACAGCCAGATATTAATTATGATATTTTCTGGCGCGTTAAGAGGTTAAGACTGTTACTCAGGCAAGTATTAATTATTTAGATGGTTATTTAGGTAGCTGGCTCGTGTATTCGGTTAGCGCTCAGCTCGGTTAGCATTCGGCTAACTACACAGTGTTGCTACATGCTAAGTGAAGGTTTAATTGTTATGCATGATCAGTGCATACTATATATAGAGGGACACACAGAATGCAGTGGTGCGTGAGGTTAATTGATGCTGCACTATCTGCATTGTTCAGTGTGATAATCCTCCACTTCCTGAAGGTCGAGAGAGGTCTGCATTTAGCCCTGCACTGCACAGCTACAGTCACTCATTTAGGACTGCTGTGCCAAATGAAGTGTTAAAGCAGGAAAAACACACAAAACTGTGGGGCAGTGGGTAAAAATGTACTGTAATCAAATCTGAAATTGATCTGAAATAAAGTAAAATAAAATGAAATTAACTACAAATGTATGTAGTTATAGTATACTTTTAATAAAATTAATACAATTATATTTAAGTTGTAAAGTTTTGGGATTTTTTATAATATTTATACACTCTTACAAATACAAAGAGTATACAGAGGGGTCTTTTTCATATTTACATCTCTTTTATAATGGAACCAAAATGTGGACATATTATGACTTATTTTTTGCATGCTTTTGTGTCTCTTTTTGGGTCTCGACTGCCCCTATAAACACTTCAAGCACGAAAAATCCATCCTTATGTTTTCTGTGAATCAACTGAGAGTTTGGGGTCACTATTTTATAGGGTCATCTATAAAACCCCACCTATAAGATCAGATGAAGATATGCCATTTCTGTCATTTTGGTTGAGAATCTCAGACTGTACACAGCAGGATTAGCCAACAGACTTCGTCTGAGGGAGGGATCTGTACCTACTGTCTGTGGCAAGTCAGTAAATGAGTGAAATGTTTTGTGCTCCTGTAGCAGTTAAGCATGAACTAGCTAGTTTGTGTTTTGACATTTAGCAGAAGCTAACACTAACGTGTGGTAAACATGGGGCAGGACAACCAACAGCTTATTTGCATAAAAGTGACAGAGCCCTTAAACATCTCATTCTAAAAGGGACTGAAACTGGTAAGAATAGAGCTGGTGAGATCTCTTTATGTGAGAGTGATTATGTGTAAAGAACTTCATGAACATGTTTTTTAACTTATTCTAAAAAGAAGTGTAATATGTTTCCTTTCTAATAGCGTAAGAAAAAGAAATAAATAGAATTGAAATGAAATGATGCACTACATCATAAATATTCACATTTATTTGGACTGTTTGATTTTGTGGACAATTTTCTGGACAATGCTGAGGCCCTTCAGGACAGCGTGTGTCCATTACCATTACCATCCACGGCCGCAGTTTGATAAACGGTGCTGCAGAATCAATGTGGCTTTTGAGGAAACGAGGACGAGGACTATTATAGGCTGTAAAGTATCTGATCCTGGAAGCCTTTGCAGGATTTTAATAGCACAGATCTGAGCTGAGGGGAGTGGAGGTGTCCTTTATGGATGGATCTATAATAGTGATTTCAGAAGCTGGAGGTTTAAATGGAGATGAAGCTGCGTAATATTAAGGGTTTGTCTTCTCGAAGGTTTGTCTTGACAGTGGTAAGGTGCCAAGCGTAATGCAGTGTGTGTGTGTAAGTGTGTGTGTCATATGCACATGCCTGTGGTACAGTATAATCCCACACACACACACAAACTGCACCTGGGCCAGAAGGGGATTACCTTTCTAATACTGTCCCTGTTAAACCCTGCAATGGGAATGACAGGTAGGCTGTTCCTGATGAAAACATGTACAGTACAGGGTTAAAGACTAAATCAGAAGCAAATCACTATAAATACACTCATTGTCAAAGAAATGTTTGCAAAAGTAGTTGAGTTGCACCCTGACGGAACTGTTGGATTGCAATGCTATCCAACACACTGCAAAACACTAAATCATAGCAAGTGAAATTTCTATCTAAATTCTAGGCAATAAATGTAATATTTTTATCTGATAAGAATTTTTTTGTTACTAAGCATTGTTTAATTGTTAGATCATTTTGCTTATTTTAGTAATAATGATCTCAATCAGTCTTACTCTGATTTTTCACCTTATTTGAAGTCATTTGAGCTCATTAGTCACAAGTTATTTTGATTATTGTATTCACATTTAAAACAAAAAATCTTTTTCTCTTTGATTTTTGCTTGATTTTAGTCTTACTTTACTCATTTGGAGACTTTGCGATTTATTGATACTTAAAGAAACATGCGTCTTAATTTACAAATATTTTGTCTAGTTTGTGGCAATGGATTTTTTGCATTGCAGGAATAATAAATGATTATAAATATAGACCGATATTGGAAATGGAATGTCTCAGCATGTTGCAAGCTGTAGAGGTTCCTAATGGTGGCCTATTATAATCCATCCTATGCAGTTTGAATATTCTCACACAGTTCCTGCAGATTTAGCGATAAAGGTGGAGTGCTGATTTGGTACAGCATCTGTGTCATCAATGCAAGCTCTTGTGATGAATGCAATATGTGGACAGGCATTGTCCTGTTGGAATCAAGCACTTAAGCATGTGTTCAAAAAATGAATGATGGCTGCAGGACCTCATTAATGTAACGTTGTGCTGCCAAATTGCCTCCAATGAAGACCAAAGGTGATCTGGCATCGTATTTAATTGCACCCCACACCTTCTGGACATGTGACACGTGACAACAGACTATTTATACTGGTGCTGAACACAGTTTATAACACAATATTAAAAGAGTGAATAGGTAAATATATTTAAAATGATCTACATCGTATTTGATGTGTGATCTCTCTGTCTCTCTCTTTCTTTCTCTGCAGTATTCTCTGTGCAATGAGCCGCTGATCGAGCTTTCCAACCCCGGGGCCAGCGGCTCAATCTTCTACGTCACTCGTGATGATGAGTTCATCATCAAAACCGTCCAGCACAAGGAGGCGGAGTTTCTGCAGAAACTGCTTCCTGGATACTACATGGTGAGTCCGGGGCTACGCCTGTGTTTCTCTGATTATATGCAGTATTACTCAGTAACTACAGAGAAAAGTGGTGGTTTATTTCTTATATTATAAACCTACATGCAAAATATTATGACTTTTTTGCAGATCTGTAGATTCCATAAGTTAATGAACCCCAGAACATTTCATTTAATTGTTAGAAATATTCTTTAATGAAAGTGTCAGGACGTAAAGTGTATGTTGATGTCTTGTAGAAGCTCCAAAATAAATCCTTTTTGCATCATGGTTAGCTAACATATCATTAGAGATATCATATGCATGCTAGCAGATATTAGCTTTTTTGTGCTTTTCTTAAGTTAAGAAGATTCAATTGTACAAATTTCTTATGTTCTTGTGCTACTAGTGAAATCGTCCCTCAGTCACAGTGGCTGTTGATATTAATATGTGATCAGAATTTTTGAGGTGGTGTCATCTAGCTGTCATCTCAGGATCTTCCATGTTCAGAGTAAATCCATCAGTAATTATGTCCGCCGTGTCCCAAGGCCTTTAATAGTCTACAGTCAGCTGTTCGTCTTCTGGTCCCGGCTCCTCCGACAGCGGCCAGACCGTTTCTAATTAAGTGGGTGTAGAATGTTTTGAAGTGAATAGCGTGGAGTAGGCGGTGGTGCAAATGAGTCAGCGTAAGAGTCTGTCATCCCATAATTCAACACACTTGTCCATCCTGGAGCTTTTCCACCACTTCATTACGAGGGATCAGTGTGTTCATGGTGGCGTGCTGTGTAACAGGACTGAGTGTATGCAGTGTGTGTTGCAGTATAGTGGGCCTAACACCTAATTAAAGATTCTTATTTTAGGACTCGTTAAGCATGCAATAATGTATACACTCTAATGTGCACTGACATGCCAAAAGTCATGGGACAGCACTATGGATAATGCTGTGTTATGTTAGAGGACAGCTTTGGAATTTTCACACCTGTATTAGTTGCAAGGTGTTTTTCATGGCAAAGCAATGGGGATTATTGAGTTATCAGGTTTGAGTGAGGTCTGATACTGAGTGCCAAATGGATGGGACATTTCATTTCTAAAACTGTACAGGAATTTAACGTTCCTTGACCAACAGTATCACATGTGTACCAGGCAGGTATTACCACTCAAAGTGTGCAGTGTACACTGTGCAATGGGTGCTAATGAATGTGATCAGTGGTGTCTGTCTAGAATTGTCCATACAAAGACACATATCCCTCACATTAGAGCTTAGATCAGTCCCAGAAAATCCAGCCTGACCCGGCCCGAGCCTGTGCACGTTATGCCCAGAACATTAGAATGATATTAATAAGCATTGCAACATTGAAGAAGCATAGCATAGACCTGTTATTAAAGAAAAATGTTTACTAAGAACAGATCTTCAAAAGATTAAAACACGAACAATGCTAATAATAATTCACAGGCCTAAACAACAGTAAATTAGGCTAAAAAAAATGATGCCTGAATGACTTTCCTGTATTTAATATAATTTAACATGGTTTAAGAATGTAAAATGCTTTCTAAACTAACTTATTTATATCTAGCTTATATCTAGCTTAAGTGCAAAAACACATAAAAAACAGTTTGATTTGTTATTTTTCTATTGTGATTATTTTGTTACGTTGCTATATAGTGATTATCACACCATAGCTTTATATAAAATAACAAAAAAACATAAAAAAAATAGATGCTTATGTCACAGACCAATTTCTTGAGACAGATCGGGTCGGGCATCAGGTCAAGAAAATGGTCTGTGAGAATCAATACCTCACATTATTACATCTTTCTTTAGCTTCCACACAAGCCACACTTTTGACTCCTGTGTCTGATGGAACTTCTCACCTTCTCCTCTCTTCCTGTTTTCAGAACCTGAATCAGAATCCTCGCACGCTGCTGCCCAAGTTCTTTGGCCTGTACTGTATTCAGTCCGGAGGGAAGAATATCCGGATTCTGGTGATGAATAATGTCCTGCCTCGGGTTTTCCGCATGCACCTGAAGTTCGACCTGAAGGGATCCACTTACAAGCGCCGGGCATCCAAGAAAGAGCGGGAGAAGTCCAGGCCCACCTTCAAAGACCTGGACTTTTTGCAGGAAGTGCCTGATGGGCTGCTGCTGGACACGGACACTTTCAGTGCTTTGGTCAAGACACTGCAGAGAGATTGCCTGGTTAGTGTGTATATCTGTGTGTATGTGAGTTAACCTGCAGTTTATAAAGCCTTATAATGAAATATAATGTAATGACGGGATGCTTGAAAATATAAAAATATTGCCCAGAAGCTGAATACCAAATACAGAACACAATTTCTTGCAGGTTTTTAATTGATTTGCCACTTTTTCATCATTATAATGATATACACTGCTCAAAAAAATAAAGGGAACACTCAAATAACACATCCTAGATCTGAATGAATGAAATATTCTCATTGAATACTTTGTTCTGTACAAAGTTGAATGTGCTGACAACAAAATCACACAAAAATCATCAATGGAAATCAAATTTATTAACCAATGGAGGCCTGGATTTGGAGCCACACACAAAATTAAAGTGAAAAAACACACTACAGGCTGATCCAACTTTAATGTAATGTCCTTAAAACAAGTCAAAATGAGGCTCAGTATTGTGTGTGGCCTCCACGTGCCTGTATGACCTCCCTACAACGCCTGGGCATGCTCCTGATGAGGTGGCGGATGGTCTCCTGAGGGATCTCCTCCCAGACCTGGACTAAAGCATCCGCCAACTCCTGGACAGTCTGTGGTGCAACGTGACGTTGGTGGATGGAGCGAGACATGATGTCCCAGATGTGCTCAATCGGATTCAGGTCTGGGGAATGGGCGGGCCAGTCCATAGCTTCAATGCCTTCATCTTGCAGGAACTGCTGACACACTCCAGCCACATGAGGTCTAGCATTGTCCTGCATTAGGAGGAACCCAGGGCCAACCGCACCAGCATACGGTCTCACAAGGGGTCTGAGGATCTCATCTCGGTACCTAATGGCAGTCAGGCTACCTCTGGTGAGCACATGGAGGGCTGTGCGGCCCTCCAAAGAAATGCCATCCCACACCATTACTGACCCACTGCCAAACCGGTCATGCTGAAGGATGTTGCAGGCAGCAGACCGCTCTCCACGGCGTCTCCAGACTCTGTCACGTCTGTCATGTGCTCAGTGTGAACCTGCTTTCATCTGTGAAGAGCACAAGGCGCCAGTGGCGAATTTGCCAATCCTGGTGTTCTCTGGCAAATGCCAAGCGTCCTGCACGGTATTGGGCTGTGAGCACAACCCACATCTGTGGACGTCGGGCCCTCATACCATCCTCATGGAGTCGGTTTCTAACCGTTTGTGCAGACACATGCACATTTGTGGCCTGCTGGAGGTCATTTTGCAGGGCTCTGGCAGTGCTCCTCCTGTTCCTTCTTGCACAAAGGCGGAGGTAGCGGTCCTGCTGCTGGGTTGTTGCCCTCCTACGGCCTCCTCCACGTCTCCTGGTGTACTGGCCTGTCTCCTGGTAGCGCCTCCAGCCTCTAGACACTACGCTGACAGACACAGCAAACCTTCTTGCCACAGCTCGCATTGATGTGCCATCCTGGATGAGCTGCACTACCTGAGCCACTTGTGGGGGTTGTAGAGTCCGTCTCATGCTACCACGAGTGTGAAAGCACCACCAACATTCAAAACTGACCAAAACATCAGCCAGACAGCATAGGTTCTGAGAAGTGGTCTGTGGTCCCCACCTGCAGAACCACTCCTTTATTGAGTGTGTCTTGCTAATTGCCAATAATTTCCACCTGTTGTCTATTCCATTTGCACAACAGCAGGTGAAATTGATTGTCAATCAGTGTTGCTTCCTAAGTGGACAGTTTAATTTCACAGAAGTTTGATTTACTTGGAGTTATATTGTGTTATTTGAGTGTTCCCTTTATTTTTTTTGAGCAGTGTATATTTTTTTAACTCCAAACATTTGTAGAATCACAACAGACTTACTAACAAAGCAATTACAAATCCTGAAGGGGCTTTTAATTTGAAACAAGGGATGTAGACACAGCAGTTAGCTTCTACTGAGCTGGAACGGTTTAGACAAGATTGATAACATTGGAGTTAAAACCGCAATACTGACGTTTGTATATAGCGCCAGTGTTGTGCCGAATTCAGCACCACCCAAAGTAAAGTGCTCCCATTCAGGAGTGTATTATTAAGTAAAGTTAAGGAAATTATCTCCGGTGCATATGCGTTGCCAAGCGGGGGGGGGGTGCTTTTCATGGTGGGGGTGCAAATTTCGGCAATTCTGTGGTGCCAAATTCAGCACACCTGCCAGGAAAAGCACCACCCCTCCTCTCAGGAGAGGCTACAGGTGACATGATTATTTTTCATTATTTCTTATTTCTCATCGTAGCTTAGAACAGTATCTTGGGTATTTCCAAGTAAAGTTAAATTCTGGCAGGGATGCTGAATTCGGCACAACACCGGCATTGCTGAATAAGTCTGGACTAAACCCTTCAAAATGACTGTCAATTGTTATTGTTCAGTATAAATGAATCAGTCTTTTCACTTATTTTGGCAAAAAAAAAAGTAATGTTATTTAATGAATACCGGTAATATATGAACAGGTTGTGTAGCTACATATAAGTGTGTTGCTGTTTAGCTGCAGACTGTGGCTACAGTGTGTTCTCAGAAGCATATAATAGAGTGTGTGTGTGTGTGTGTGTGTGTGTGTGTACAGGTGTTGGAGAGCTTTAAGATCATGGACTACAGTTTGCTGCTGGGCGTGCACAACCTGGACCAGGCTGAGCGTGAGCAGCAGACGGAGGGCTGTCAGAGCAGTGATGAGAAGAAGCCTGCGGCTCAGAGAGCGCTCTACTCCACAGCCATGGAGTCCATCCTGGGGGGAGCAGTCTGCGGGGACTCCATCGACACAGAAGACACGTGAGTACACAAACACATATACACACATGCACTCACACCATTTATATATATCACTGCATATCATTTCTTATTATATGCAGTCATGCTACAATCTATTTATAACTTTTTGATATAAAGAGATTCTGGCTTGTTGTTTATTTACATCGTCTTGAAATATCATAATGAATAGATCAATAGAAATGCTCCGAAATTACGTTTAATTTTTTTTACTTTTTTTTTATTTTATACTCACATACACTTGCTGAATCACATTTCTTGGTAATATTTAACCATTTTTGCAGATAAAAGCAAGCTGCTCTTATGATGGGTTCCTTCCGTAACTTAAGTGAACATTTCTGTGAATTGTCTAACAGTAGCCTTTCTGTTGGTTCTGTTGTGTCAGCAATGGGTGCAACCTGAAGTAGCTGAATGCAACATTAGAAGTGGGATTCAGTTCATAAATTAGTATCTTTGTGTGTGTGTCTCTCTCTCTGCAGAATGGGGGGAATCCCTGCAGTCAGCGGGAAAGGAGAGAGGCTTTTGCTCTTTGTTGGCATTATCGACATCCTGCAGTCCTACAGGTACGACATATACAGCCTAGATAACAAGCATAGTGAATAATTAAGTAATTAGTACATGCCTTTTGCATGTTTTAAGCTGCGCGAGGTGTACTTTTCCCGTTGTTACGATAGCAAAGACACACTGACACGTCCTAAAACAAGCTGCATGGTGCACGGTTGATGGCTTGCCTATAGATCTCTAAAATAGGGCCCAATATCTGTGTGGTCAAGGCAAGCTCATGAAAGGGTAGCAGTGTGTGAACAAGCATTGTCCTGAAATAGTGCACTGAAGTATCAGTGCCAGTGGTTGCAGGACTTCATTTGACATCATTTTGCTGTAAGGAAAGCCAAAGGTGATCTGATATAGGATAAAATTGACTCCTTGACGCTAATCCTTCTTGACATGTTATATGTGACCATTAACTGTTGAATTTGGCGCTTAACACATGCCTCCACAAACAGATTAATTGGTTGTCTTTACCAAGACAAAAACACTGAAGAACTCTTTTTTATTATTATATGATTTTTTTGATAATGATTGTATATTAACCACTTAACAGACCTTGGCCTGTATATTGGCTACAGGTGTATGTGATACAAAACCCTTTATCTCTGCAGTAAAATAACTAGAAAAGTGCCAATTTTATGATTTTATTCATTATATTTTGACAGTTACTTCAATATTTTTCAATATTTTCTATTACAATTACAGTTAAGATTTTCAGTCATGTTTTTTTTTTATCAAACATGAAACCTTTATATGTAATCCTTAAAAAGAAATTCTCAAGATATAGCTATGTAATATCAGGCAGACATTGCATCATCAATATCAATATCACAATATATCACACCGCTTTCGTTTACGAAACATTACCGTTATGTTGCATCAAATATCTTTATTTTTATTGAAACATAGGCGCTGCAAAATCCCTAACGCTCACTCCTTAATTTGACTTACTAGAGCTACTGCTTCATTACTCCACATGGTGGTGCTAATCAAATAAATATGGTAAACCTGAGGTCTAGAATATTGGTATTTGCTTATTTAGAAGTATTCTATCCTCTTCAGATGCTGTAAAGTATCGTAGAGATTAATAGTCTGAATTTATGTATTTGGAATCACAGTATTGTGATAATATCATATCGTGAGATGCTCTGTGAGTCCCACCGCTAATAACTATACTTCTCTTTAAATGCTCGAATAATAAGCACACATATATCAGTCCATTTTTCCATGCACACAGCCTTAAAATTCAATATACCAATATACAAGTACATATATCATGCTAGCCAAGCTGCAAGTTTCCCTCCCGCACTTATATGACCTAATCTAGTGTGAGTGGGCTTGGCACTCATAAGCTGCCCTGTGGTGCTTGGTGTTATGTCATGTGTAAGAGGCACTGTTGCGTAATCTCAGTAAATGGGGAAAAACACACCATCTCATCCTGACTCTGCACTTCTGTGAGTGTGTGTGGTTTCGTGAGCTCCTCACAGGCTTCAGTAAGCTCCTGTCTGTTTCTGTTGCAGACTCATTAAGAAGCTGGAGCACACTTGGAAGGCACTAGTCCATGACGGGGTAAGTGTGAAAAGAAAAGGCTGCTTTAGAGCCCCAAACATCCTCAGTGTAGCTTCCTGTCTGTTATCTAAAGCTCTAATACTCCCTAATGCAAGTGTCTGACTCATTTTTACACATTTGCCTACAGACGTTTTTTTATACTGCAGAATACTTCAGAGATAAGGGCAGGAAATGAGGGAAATGCAAATTACTTAGGAAACAAACATACATAGAGATGGGAAATGGGTTGGAAAACCTTTCACTATTTAAACCCTATTTAAACCCTAGAGCATGTATGTCTCTGCATCAGTTTTATACTCTTATACCCACATTATTGACTAACTTAACATCAGTTTGTGTTTCATAGGCCTTAAAATAGATTCCTGTGTTTTTTTTTTACAAGTAGGTGCAGTACAGAAGTATAGTACAGTATAGTGCAGAACAGCACAGTGGAGTACAGTATAGTACAGTGTAGTACAGTAATGTGCAGTACAGTACAGAGTAGTACAGTACAGTGTAGCAGAGTACCGTACAGTGCAGTATAGTGTAGCAGAGTACGATACAGTGCAGTAGAATGCAGTACAATGTAGTACAGTGCAGTATAGTGCAATACAGTGTAGTATAGTGCAGTATATTGCAATACAGTGTAGTACAGTGCAGTATAGTGCAATACAGTGCAGTATAGTGCAATACAGTGTAGTACAGTGCAATGCAGTGCAGTATAGTGCAATACAGTGTAGTACAGTGCAGTATATTGCAATACAGTGTAGTACAGTGCAGTATATTGCAATACAGTGTAGTACAGTGCAGTATAGTGCAATACAGTGTAGTATAGTGCAGTATATTGCAATAGTGTAGTACAGTGCAGTATAGTGCAATACAGTGTAGTATAGTGCAATACAGTGTAGTATAGTGCAATACAGTGTAGTACAGTGCAATGCAGTGCAGTATAGTGCAATACAGTGTAGTATAGTGCAATACAGTGTAGTACAGTGCAGTATATTGCAATACAGTGTAGTACAGTGCATTATAGTGCAATACAGTGTAGTACAGTGCAGTATATTGCAATACAGTGTAGTACAGTGCAGTATATTGCAATACAGTGTAGTACAGTGCAGTATAGTGCAATACAGTGTAGTATAGTGCAGTATATTGCAATACAGTGTAGTACAGTGCAGTATAGTGCAATACAGTGTAGTATAGTGCAATACAGTGTAGTATAGTGCAGTACAGTGTAGTACAGTACATTGTAGTGCAGTATAGGGCAATGCAGTACAGCACAGTATAGGGCTGTACAGTGCAATACAGTACAGTACAGTATAGTGCTGTACAGTGCAGTACAATATAGTGCTGTACAGTGCAATACAGTACAGTATAGTGCAGTACAGTGCAATACAGTGCAGTACAGTATAGTGCTGTACAGTGCAGTACAATATAGTGCTGTACAGTGCAATACAGTACAGTATAGTGCAGTACAGTGCAATACAGTGCAGTACAGTACAGTATAGTGCTGTACAGTGCAGTACAATATAGTGCTGTACAGTGCAATACAGTACAGTATAGTGCTGTACAGTGCAGTACAGTGCTGTACAGTGCAATACAGTACAGTATAGTGCTGTACAGTGTAATACAGTACAGTATAGTGCTGTGCAGTGCAGTACAGTGCTGTACAGTGCAATACAGTACAGTATAGTGCTGTACAGTGCAATACAGTACAGTATAGTGCTGTACAGTGCAATACAGTACAGTATAGTGCTGTACGGTGCAATACAGTGCAATACAGTACAGTATAGTGCTGTACGGTGCAATACAGTACAGTATAGTGCTGTACGGTGCAATACAGTACAGTATAGTGCTGTACAGTGCAGTACAGTATAGTATAGTGCTGTACAGTGCAATACAGTACAGTATAGTGCTGTACGGTGCAATACAGTACAGTATAGTGCTGTACGGTGCAATACAGTACAGTATAGTGCTGTACAGTGCAATACAGTGCAGTACAGTATAGTACAGTACAGTGCAGTACAGGGCAGTGTAGTGCAGTAGTTACTGTACACTAGAGGTCAGCAGGTTGGCACAGTTGACCGCGTGCTGTCAGTCTTCTGTCAGTGGGTGAATTATTAAAAGCAGGGCACCATCTGTATGGCAGCGCGCCCTGCAGAGTAATCTCACTCTCCGGGCTCATGTGTGTATGAATGAGTGTGAGAAGCCGGGGTTTGTGGGTAGTGTGGAGGTGGAGGCTGTAGAGGTTGTAGAGGTTGACTGGGAGCAGGAGAAGACTTTAGATACGGATCTGCTGGCTCCAGTTTCCCTCCAGAGCGCCAGGACCTGCAGATACCATCAGTGTGGCCTTGTTAAAGACTGAGTGTTTCTTTCCACTGGCAATCTCTTCTCTTCTCTTCTCTTCTCTAATTCTTTCCTCTTTTCTGTCTTCTCTCATCTCTCCTCTTTTCTTCTCTTGTCTCCTTCTTTCTTCTTGCATTGTCTCTTTTTATACTGTATTATATTGTCTCATATAATCTCTTTTCTGTCTCTTCTTGTCTCTTCGCCTATTTAGTCTCTTCTCTTAATTTTTCTTCTATACTTTTCTATACTTCTCTTATATCTTCTCTTCTTTCATTGTCTCTTCTCCTATTGTATTGTATTGTCTTTTCTTTTTGTATTGTCTCTTTTCCCTTTTCATCTCTTTGGTTCCCTTCCTGTCTCTTGTTTCTTTTCCATTTTTCTCTGTTTTCTCTTTTTTTATTGCTTCTCTTTATTTGTAGTCTCTTCTCCAATCTTCCATTTTATATTTTTTCTTATATTTTCTCCTCATTATCTTTTTTTATTATTATTAAATTTTCTCTTCACTGTTTATGTTGTCTATTTTTCTTCTATACAGACTATAATCCTCTCCCTCTCTCTCTCTGTAGGACACAGTATCAGTGCACAGGCCGAACTTCTACGCTGACAGATTCTTCAAGTTCATGAGTTCCACTGTGTTCAAGAAGAGCTCTTGTAAGAACTACACAATTTCAGAGACTCTAAATAATATATAAAGTCTTAGGTATCTGAGTTCAGTGAATTAGTGCTGCTTTAGTTCCTCTGACTGTGTTCCTCTCCCTCTCTCTGCAGCTCTGAAATCCTCTCCCTCTAAGAAGGGTCGAGTGGCTCTGACCGCGGTGAAGCATGCTGGGCCTGGGGCAGCGTGGTCAGCAAGCCAGCTGCCCTCAGAGAGAGACCAGAATATATACGACCTGAGAGGAGCCCGCAGCTTCCCTGCACTGGAGAACGATGGTGGGTGCAGAGAGAACAGACTGCTGCTGTTTTTACACAATGTTCTCATTCGGATACATTTAGATAAATATATTCAATGTTTTTAGACATTTCTGAGAAATCAAAAACTGTAATATCTAAACAAGTTATACATTTATTAATATTAAAAATCATCTCTGTGTGTCTATCTGTCTGTTCATCTCTCAGGCCTGCACCCCTGTACTCCTCCATCATTCGAGGAGGCCACTACAGCCTCAATCGCTACCACACTGTCGTCCAACACGTCCATATCCATCCCTGAGCGCTCCCCCTCTGACACCTCAGAGCACCCCCGATACAGGTACACACTCATACACACACTGTTCACTCCTACACCCACATTGGTCCCCAACCCCTAATTGTAGTCTGAACAGTAATAAACAGATATGTTTTCTGTTTGAAAGTTTGCTTCATTATTTTTGCACAAAAACTATCATTATAATAGGAGTAGTGTTCTTCTCTCTCTCTTCTGTGCTCTTCTCTAAATCTTTCTTTTCTTCCCTTTCTCTTCTGGACTCTTCTCTTCTGTACTTTATGTCTCTTCTGGTCTTATCATTTGTTGTCTCTTTTCTCCTCATCTTTTCTCTTTTCCCTCCATTTCTTCTTATCTTATCTTTTCTTTCTCTTCTCGTCTTTTCTCTTTTCCTCTCCGTCTCTTCTAATCTCATCTCTCTCTTCTCATATTTTTATTTTCCTTTCCCCCTCTTCTGAGCTCATCTCTTGTCTCTTTTCTTCATTAGTCTGTTCTTCTTTGCTAATCTTTTTTGATCTTTTTCTTTTTTCTGTTCTTTTGTCCTCCCTTTTTTCTCTTCTCTTTTCTGCTCATTTTTTTCTTGTGGCTTCTCTTACCTTATTTCTTCTCTTTTCTTTACCTTTCACTTCTATTCTCTTTCACTTCTTATACTCTTCTCTTATATTTGTTTCCCTTCTTGTTTCTCTGCTGTTTTAATGACAATGACAATCCATATATACATATCACACGTTTGCACCCTCCCAGATAGTCTAGACTATCTGCTTTTTATTTTATACACTAAAGTACCGTAACACTATACATTCCATTAACTGTTATGTGAGAGAGGGGAATAGTCTCACATACAGGCTTTTTAGCATTAAAAAGATTATAGTATTTTGTAAACTTGGTGCTTTGCTGAAATATTCCTTTAGTGAGTACTGGATGAGCATGAAAACTCTTCAGCTTGTCTTTGAGAAGATATTACTGATGGACGAGTGTCAGTTTTCCATAGTGTAAATGGAAAACTGACAGAAATAATTAACTGCTGATAGAACAGCTTTCCCTCACTCTGTTGTTATTGTCTTTTTCTTCTCTCTCTCTGCTGTCTGACCCTTCAGGAGACAAACCCCGAGTCTAAAAGACAGTGATGGAAGGTCAGTCTGAACACATTGTTTTTTAGGCATCAAACTTGTGGAAATTGTCCTTGTGTTCTTTTAGGTTTTGAAATCTGATCTGAAGCATGTACATTAATGCTGTGTGTGTGTGTAATTCAGGGTGGTTAATGTCCACGAGGAGGACCAGCAGACAATCACAGTGCAGGTGGACGTGAGGAGAGAGAGGGAAGAGGAGGACGTTGACAGATTGAGGATTGTAGAGGAGAGGAAAGAGGTGGTGGTGCAGCAACAGTGTGCGGTTTTGCACGCCCAGCTTCCTCCACAGAGCAGGTAAACACATAGTATACATACTATTCACACTACAACTCACCGAATTTAGCCAAATGGCATTTAGCATAATCTTACACTCCTGTTGTGTTTACTTGTCAAAAAATAGCAATGGTATTCCTGGGTCAATTGGACCTGGTGCATGTTTAATTATCCAAAAAATGTCTGAAATAAAAAAAAATTCAGTGTGAAAATTTCATTACCAAGTCCATTACTAATTATTCTGTTAATATTTAGTGCAATGATATTTCTTACCTATAACAGTTAATGGTTCAATTAGAATAATGCACACGTTTTTCATAAAAAAACCTACTTTATTACTTTTGAAAGACCAATATATAAAACAAAATAGTTTTACATAACATTAAAAAAACATAACACTGCAATTGTTTTTTGCAAAAGCAGGGGGTGGTTGCAAATATGTGAGATGAACCATTTTCATATTATATGTTGATTACACTAATTAAGGCAAGCAGAAGAGGTTTCACACTGAAAAAATACTAAAAAAAATACTAAAACAACTATTTTTCCTGTATAACGTAACAGGAGAACTTCTCTTTACCCCTAATAATACCCTTAATTTGGCCTAATGATGCATAGAATAGGATTTGGGGTTTAAATTGCTTGTTATGCTGCTTCGACATCAGCAGCCAGAGTGCGAGAGACAGCACAATTGATTATGTTCTCTCTGGGTGGGTAGACAGTGATTTAAGTCTTTTTTTGTGATGCTGGCTGGTACAGGCATCTTTTGGCTGATGTATTAGAGCAGACTGGGGAAATTTATTTTTAGACTGGGGATAAAATAAATTTGATGGTACAGTGGAGCTATGAAGCCTCATAGAATCTCAATAATCTTAAATAGACTTCGTAATAGAATTTCTAACACTGTGTGTTACACCATTTAAATCAGTGTTTTTTTTAACATTACCTATTGTAATATTAGCTAATCCACTCTCTCAGTGCTTCAGTAGGTGGGACAGAAACACAAGCATATGGTCCTGAGGGCTTTACTGCAGACTCTGCTGCCGAAAGCCTGATCTGCCATCTGCCTGTGCTGCCTGCTCAAAGCCGTCTCACCTGCTGTTAACACACTGGCCTGAGGGAAAATGAACACTTTCATTTTCTTAACTCGCCACTTAAGAGATACTTTGTGTTACTGTGATTCTGTTTCGAGTTTAAACTGCTTTTTACTGAGCATCTGTATGAAAATATTTATTTAAACTCCACTATATCAAATGTTCTACTTTTAGAAGTAACATACACATCTAGATCCTTGGAAAAAACAACAATCGATGCTTTAAAGGTATTGTAGCAGTAGTCTTATTGCTAACCTTTAGATTTAGAACATGAGGAAGTGTGTAAGCTGTTTAAATATCATGCAAACAGCATCATTTTCAAGATAGCAGATCATTAGCACAGATTTTTCTTTTATTTTTTTATTTTTTGTTTATTTTTGGTCACACACATCCTGCAATTTTTAGGTTTTAGCATATCAACATAAAATGTACATATGAAAAAATATACAAAATAATTTTGTAAATAAAAAATGGGCTTTGGCACCCTTTATATATAACAGTGACACATATGCACTGTTAACAGCAACGACTTGGAAACACCTGTGCAACCACTCAGGGCACCAGAGCAACTGCACTCACCTAACAACAATTAAACAACATTTTTAATGCCTAAAGCAGCACTCATCTAGTATCCACTTAGCAACACCACCTGGGATACCATAGCAACCAGCAATTTTTCTGGTAAATAATAAAAAAATTGTGGGGCTTTAAAATACTCATAATTTTATCAAAATTCTTTATTTAAATGGCATTTAGTCTAGTGTTGCATGAAGTCAGTTTAGCTTAAAACGTATTGTACGTATTGTGTGTTTTACAAAGCATTTTAAAATATATACTTTTGGTGCTTTTTTCCTAAAAAAAAAACAAAGTTTTGGTTATTATTGATTGAACTGAATTCCAGTATGTTCTGGACAATGCTATATAGCAACATAATAACGTATTATATATTTTATTTTTATTTAACTAATTGCATTTTGTTATAATTGTCTGTAATTTCTTGTTTCAGTTTGAGACAAAGTTATAAAAAAATTTAAATTCTATATTTTTTACATATTTTTGTAATTATTTGATATCAAACATTTCAAAAACTCTTATGCCCAACTCAAACCTGATTATATTAAAATTGAATGTAAATGTATTTCACTGTGTAACTACTTCTGTAAGTTATTACAAATTAAAATAATGATGTACATTATTACACCATTTAATATTAATAAAAATAATAAGCAATAACTGCTCTGTATCTGTGTAATCTGTGTTTCTCAGTGAGCCAAAGGGGCCCGTGAGCGGAATCCGCGAGACCGAGATCCTGGATGATGTTGTTCCAGAGATGCCCCGCCCTCCACAAACAGCAGATGTCCCCCAGTCTGTCCTGCCACCAGCAGCTGTGCCCCTGGAGGCAGTTGCTGTGGAAACAGGTTCCCAGGCAGCGGCGGCGACAGCGGTCCCGAGGCCAGCAGTCCCTGAAGCAGAAGCCCCCTCCTCCTCCTCCACACCCCCCAGCTCCAGACCCAGCGGGGCACAGCCAGAGCCGAGGAGGAGGCCGCCGTCACAGTCCTTCAGCCAAGGATCCCTGGAGGAGGAGGTCGTGCCATCCACCGATATCTACTTTGTAAGTTGGAAGCCTGAAAGTGTGCAACTCTGAGAGGGGGAGGGGTTAAACTTTTGATTGTGGAACAAGGTTAAAGACCTAAAGGATTTTCCATCTTTACCCCAAATGTAGTGGAACAGTCAAGAGATATTTGGGAGATATTTATTTTCTAAATTTTGATTATTTATGTTATTTTGGAACCAAAGCTATGAGGCTAATGTTGCTAACAACCAATAATAACTTATGTACACAGATTAGCACCTTTTTAAACTTTATCCTTTATTTATTGGCCAATCCAATTTAACCCATGCCCCTTAGTATAAAAAAAAACAGCCCTATTTGGAAGGGATTAGTTTCTCAGGGGGACATCTGTGAAAAATATTTCACACTTCTACTCAGTGATAAAACTCTTGCATCCAGACTGCATTTGAAAAAACAGGAGGACCAGTGAGTTTTAAAGGCTTTCTCGATCTCAAGACCTCGAGTTCAGTAGCTCCTCCATTTCCACTCGCTATTGTGTTCACGTGGATCTCTGTGGAAATGTGCACCCAAAGTGTAATTATGGTGCGTGGCAGTGGACAAGTAGCTATTTTATTAAACACAATGAGACGAAACTCAGAGATGTGCGTCTGGACGGGACTAAAATTACCGGAGGACCACTGAAAAAAGGGAAATAGATAATTCAGCCTGTAATTTTATCAAAGGACGTCTGAGAAAAACACACAAATGGTCGTTTCTTATTGGAATAAAATCACAGAGAACCCCCCCATAAAAGAGAAAATAGGGCTTATAATTCTGTTGAGGTTTTTATGAAGAACTCATATTGGAATATTCCATTACTTTTGCCACTTTTGTCCAAAAAAAGCCAAAAAAACAAAACACTGCACTGTGCACCTGTGGGTCGTGTGTGCAGAGTCTCCTGCATTGAATGTAGATTTCAATATTTGCATGGACAATTCTAACCAGAAGCTGCCGGTCATGATCATTACCATCATAAACTGCACTATGCACTACACATTTGGACCTTAAGATTATAAAACACCAGAAATAACATGTCTGACTGGATAACTGGCTCCATTTGGGACAAGATGGAAATCTGTGGGGCATTATTGTTATATAATAGGCTTTATGGAGAGAGGATATAATATTGAGTTAAATGTTCCACAGCGAGGCAGTCTGGATGATGTAGTGGAACTGTGAAGGTAAAACCGTGTGTGTGTCTGTGTGTCAGCATGCATTATTCCTTTCTATAAAAAATAAGAGAGTGTGTGGTGGTGTGTGTGTGTGTATGAGAGTGGCACAGCACCACTCTCTGGCTTCACAACTTTTTTCGGAGTGACTCACTGCAGTGTCTGATCCAGTTGCATCCTTCTGTCTGTCCATCTGTCACATTCCCTCTCTCTCTCTCTCTCTCTCTCTCTGTCTCTCTGCACCGCTGTCAGTCTGCCAGTGCCCCGATGCCAGGGGCACACTTTCCTACAATACATTGATTTGATGCACAGGAATGGAAAAATTTATAGCTTTAAGCCAACTCTGATGATTGTGTGCCACTGCTGCTCAAAACAATCCTAATGTTAGAGAAAACATAGATTGATTGGTTGCCAAATATTCAGTGCATTTCAGAACACTAAACTGCTTTATTGAATTTAAAATATAAAAAAAAACAGCGGTAGAATGAACAGGTTTCTGCAAATATGCAAAAACAAAACTTCTAGGGTGTGTTGGTGGGGTGTAAGATAGCTATGAGTATATGTGTAATATAGGCCACATAGTGTTGATATACCAGACTATTGAGTTCACATAATTTGCTACTTGAATCAACAAAATAAAAAAGATTATAGAGGCCTAAGACTGTATAGACTTCTCTGTATTGACTTGAGACTTGACTCAGATATGAAATGGGATATGGGACTTGACTATGCAGAGTTAAAAAATAACTGTCAAAATAACAAGGTAAAGGATGATTTTACTGGATGTTTGGGTGTGTGTGTGTGGGTGTGGGTGTGTGGTATGTACATGTGTGTTCACATTCAGGCTCGACCATTTCATTTCACATGTTTATCATGTATTTCTTTCAGCATCTCTCTCTCTCTTCCCCTTTCATCTTCTCCTTCATTCATTTGGGAAGCATCTGTTTCTGCTTTCATTTTTTATCTTCACTGTTGGGTTTTCATCTCTTCTTCATGTGCTTTTAAAGCTTTAAAAAGCTTTAGTGTGCATCTTTCATCTTCACCATCTATTAATGTCTCTCTCTCTCTCTGTTTTTCTCTTTATTTACCTTATTTTACCCTAAACCCATCCACACCCTTCACATCTAAAACCCCCCCTGCTCTGTGTGTGTGTGTGTGTGTGTGTGTGTGTGTGTGAGACAGTATGCAGAAGGGAGATACTGGGTGTATTCCCCTGTTTCTCATCGACGCAAACCAATCCAGAGCAACGACAACTTTGTAAGTGTACAGAGTGAAAGGTCCCAGGGAATAACAGTGGATTTATTTTTAACGTTTATATTAAATGTTAAAGTGTTATCCTGTACAGCTAGAGAATTTTGAGTAAGAAAACAAGCTTAAAATTATAAATGATAAAAAATATTGCACATAAATGTGTGTGGGCGTGGTCTAATATTCTGAAAAGCAGTCTTGACAGAAAGCCCTTTGCCATAGACTTACTGTATACTGTATACATAGAACTACATACACAGTAGCATAACTCTGGTTTTAATGTGCTTTACCAGTTTCCTTTTGATCTTTAATTCTTTTTTATATTTGTATATGTTTAATTTGTATTACTTTTTAGTGTATTATTGTTCAGCATTTTCTTTTAATATTTAGTTTGTGTTCCTTTTTAGTGCATTTTTATTTAGAATATTCTTTGGTATTTAATTTGCTTTAGATCAGTAAAGTTTAGTTCCCTTTGATCTCTAGTTTGTATTCCTGTTTAGTGTATTATAGTTCAGCATTTTCTTTTGATCTTTAATTTGCTGTAGATCACTAAAGATTAATTTCCTTTTGATCTCTAGTTTGTGTTACTTTTAGTGTATTATTGTTTCAGCGTTTCTTTTGATCTTTAATTTGCTTTAGATCACTAAAGTTTAGATTCCTTTTGATTTCTAGTTTGCATTTATTCTCTAGTTTGTGTTACTTTTGAGTTTATTTGTGTTCAGCATTTTGTTACTATTATGTTTCAATCATGCATTTTTGCTCCATTTTAAAAGTCTTTAGGCTTGATTTAGGTCACTAGCTTGTTTAACTTGTTAGCTTGGTTATGTTTGGAGGGGAAAGTAGTTTAGACCACCAAATTTATATTGGCATTGGAAAGACAGTAATTTTAAAAGACCTGCATGGATGTTGCGTTTCACAAGAGCAACATTTAGAGGTATATAATAAAAAAAGTCACAGACTGAGGTTCCCTGGGGCTTTAATATAAATGTGTTAAGTGTAGATGTAGCCAGTGTAGACAGTCCCATCCCTGTAGCTGTAGCTGTCTATGTTGAAGCTGAAGATGAAATAGAAGGTAGATCTAAAAGTTGAACTAGATGTTTGTCTGCTGCTTTTAGTGTAGCCCTTTCATAGTTCTTACAATGCTTACTTTTCTGGTATCTTTATGGTGATGAGAAAGGTTCAGTATTGTATAAAAATGACTGGACTAACTGGTATTTTGGAACCTTGACACTTACCAAAATACATATAGTCTATAGAACCCAACATTCCTAATATATGTGCATGGTGTTCCCCAGATAATGATGAGACCATTTCAATGGAAGACACCGATCAAGCATAACTTTTTGACCACCTAACCATTTCTACCCCAATTATCAACATTTGCCCTGTTCATTCGCCCTAGTCTGGACCCCACTGGATAGACCATCACAGAGCAGCTATTATGTGGGTGATGTGTAATTCTCAGCACTGCAGTGACACTGAAATGGTGGTTGTGTGGTAGTAGTGAGGGTTGTGCTGATGTGAGTGGATAAAACACAGCAGTGCTGTCAGGCCTATTGCAACAAGGCAAGCAAACCAATCAATTGCCTAGGGCCCCGACTGGCCAGGAGCCCCCAAACAATCACTGGTTATGATTAAATTCAATAAAAAACTGTGTGAGCTCCCCCTTAAATTACAACTACCTGTTATCAGAACCCCCAACAAGGGGGCTCTCCCACTAGTTGCTAACTAGTAGCCAGCCTGCTGGAAAATGAAATCTAAGATTTTGTGGGAAAACAAAACTGCACTGACTTTAGACTTGATAATAAAACACAGTGGATTTACTGATGATCAGTGATGGTTTGGAGAGACATGTCATCTGCTGGTGTTGATCCACTGTGTTTTATTATCAAGTCTAAAATCAGTGCAGTGTTTTCCCACAAAATCTTACCGTATCCGTATGTCCGTATAATGGTAATGTTTATGTTGGCTAGTTACCTGCCTGGCGGTCAATGCTTGCCTAGTGCTGCTGCAGTTCTTAAATATCTCAGTGTCACTGCTGGACTGATAATAGTCCTGTGAGCAGCGTCCTCTGGGCACTAATGAGTTACTAGAGGATGATCAACACAATCTGTGAAGCAACAGATATTTAATGGGACACTGAATACCCATCATGCAATATGCTCCAGTCACTTTAATAGTATTCCTGATTTTCCAAATCATTGATTCAAATCACCTCATGCTCTTGATCCCTCTGTCCTTCTCTCTCTCTCCATCATTCCCCCTCTCTCACCTCTCTCTCTGCTGCATGGCCTCTCTGTCGTCTATCTGTGTGCGCTTGTCTGGCGCCTCCTGCTGTTGTTCTGGTGGTGTAGCAGCGGCCTCCAGAGGAGCGGAGCTGGGTGTATTCCCCGCTGCACTACAGCTCTGCGTCTCAGACAGCCTCTGATGAGGAGAGTGAGACAGTAAGTGTGGAGTTCAGAATCAAGCCCAGCTTTAGCCATGCCACCCTTTCAAAACCCCCACTAGATGCCACCACTATAGATCCCAAGTGAAGGACACTCCCTACTCTGGCTTTCTGTTTTCTTTTTTTTATATGTGCATTCATTCATTCATTTATTCATTCAAACAATCACTCATTGATTTTGTTTGTTCAATCACACAATCAATTGAGTTGGTAATGTCCCTTGGCTGTACCATTTAAATATAATAACATTATTTATTAATTTAGTTTGTGATCAACTGTTCTGCAATTGGGTTCAACAACCCTCTGGGCTGGAGAGCTATTAGTCTGTAGAACTCCATCCCATTACACTTCATTTTTTCAAAACAGATGTTTTGGAAAATGGACGTAATGCCTTGGAAAATATCTGTCCCAGGGCCAAACTTAATTGCCAACCCCAGGTTTGCAGATTCATGCTTTGCCTCTGAATGTGGTCTGTAGAGCAAGTGGTCCCAAATTTCCAAACTCAAGCATTCCACAGATTTATAACATTGTTTTATTACAATTATATTTGTTATAAATAAACATTACTTTTCGTCAGCTAAATAATTCATACTTCATAGAAACTACCTAGCAACATCCTAGCAACCACCTGGGACACCATAACAACACAAAGAAAGATACTTGGAACAACCACTTCTGTTTTTGGCTCATGTTAAATCTTATAGTGTCTCAGAAGCCCCTTGGCAAGCATGGCTTTAACTATGACTTTATCATCTTTTTTATTAGTGCTAACAAAATTTCTATTCTAGTAATTCAAATTACAAAGTAAATCTCAATAAAATAAATAACAAATTACATCTTATTTGTTTCCAAGTGTAGCTGTGTCACTGTCTCAGACACTGACCTGCCAGAAGTCATGGGACATATGTAGTATTGTGTCCCATGACTTTTGTCACGTCCCATAAAAATTAAAGAAAGCTGCATGGACCTGCAGGACCTCCTGCATTGAATGTGGATGTGATTTCTCTGCTTAGGTTTATTGTTTTTAACAAAATCAGGGTCTTTTTAGGTTACGAAATAGACAAGCATTTTTTGTTATTTTTTTTTTTTTTGTTCTGGGGTATATATAAAAAGCTTATATTTATAAAAAACATTTTTATAATTACTAATAATATTTATTTTGTTGCAGGAGAATATTCTTTAACCTAATTATTTTAAAAAAAATAGTCCTAACGTCTTGCAATGAGCACACTTACCAGGTAGTGTTTCTTACTACCCCACTCACAAGATAGTATCTCACAACTAATACAGGTGTGGGTGTTCCCAAGCCCAAGCATAGTCAGTTTACCTACTGCTATCCCATGACTTATTCACCTATCTGCAGCAGTACCTTCAAAGAAGGGCAATTTAGACAGTGCATGTCAGTGTAGCATTATTTCAATAAGGAAATACAATATTGGATTATAAATGTATTAAATGACAAAAGGGTTTCATTCAGGTGATTGTACAGGTACCCATTCACCCCCCCCCCCCCCCCCTGTGATTAAGTACAGACTGTATCCATGAAGGCTAAAGAGAAGCTAACAGCTCTGATTGCTCTCTGTGGGGGCTGGCTCAGTGCCTGCTCCCTGGCAGACTCTGTTTCATTAGCAGGAGCCACGGGCAGTAGCCGGTGGACGACAGGGTGACCAGTAGTAGAGGTCACCCTGTTCACCACAGGGGGCGGCATGGCAGCATGGACTCGTCACGTGGACACGAGGCACAGCACGCTTATATTCACGCTTTCAAGATAGAGGCGCACTGTTACACCAAATTTCACCTCTCTGCACACTCGTGTGTGTGTGTGTGTGTGTGTGTGTGTGTATATATATATATATATATATATATACAAAGTGCAATCATATTATTATGAACACCTCCTTGTTTTTATTTTTCAGCTCCAAAGATCATATAGGAGCCTTTTGTAGTTTTAATGTATTATTACAGACTGTGGTTCTGTTTCTGTTGCTCTGCATACAATATTATCATCCTCATTTCAACTTGTTCTACAATGGCCAGAAACTATAGCTTAGATTCTCTGCCTGAAGATTTCCCATCGTCGGGTCAGGCTCAAGAAAATAATATGTGGCGTAGGCATCTGTTTTTTTTAATGCTATTTATATTTTATATAAAGCTGTAACGTGATAATCACAATATAGCTAAGTAACAAATCAAACAGTTTTTTTTTATTAAAGTTGCACTAGTTAAAATGTTATAATCACGCAGCTCTGGGGCTCAAGCAAAGGTAAGCAGCGCTGTGTGCAGCTGTTCTTAAAAAATTATTTTTCTTAAATAATAGGTCTATGCTTCTTCAGCATTGCAATGTTAATTAATATAATTCTAAACAGATTTCCCTCATTTAAACAGACCGAAATTATTAAAAAGCTCAGTTTTAACACTCTACTTACTAAAAAAAAATGTCATAGGCTCAAAATGACAGTTTATGGATCGGGTCGGGTTCGAGCAGAAAGTGCACGGGCTCAGGTCGGGTCAGGCTGGATTTTTTTGGGCCCGATCTAAGCTCTACAAGGAACCCACACAGAGCAGCTGTTATTTTTTGGGTCGTGGGTTACCCATTTTCCGCATGAGTGGAACAGACACTGCAGCACTGCAGACAGTGTTTAAAAACTCCAGCAGCACTTCTGTGTTTGATCTACTCTTCATACTTCATACACCACCACCATGCCAGTATAGATACTGTGCAAAGCAGCAGGAATGAAATATAGCAAACCTTAATCAGTTTTCCCTTTAATCAGTTTCCCATAGATTTTCAGATCAGTAAAAAGACTTCCATGCCTCACACTAGTACAACTTTGCTCTTGACTTGATCCACGCATCCCATGCCAGTGCTGAGAACGACACATACATAATAATAGCTGCTCTGTGGTGGTATCTCCTTTAAGGTCCTGGCCATTGTAGAACAGGGTGAAAGGAGGATAATAATAAAGTATACAGAGAAACAGATACAGGAATACAGTCTGTAATCATAGAACTACTGTAGAAAGTGCTCCTATATGAAAAATGAAGCTGGTAAGGTGGATAATGGGTGTAGAAACACGAAGGTGGACATAATATTCTGACTGGACGGTAACGGTATTTGTGTGTTGTAGGTTTATGGTAGTTTTTATGATTGTAGTACAGATTCTTGGCCTTAAAACTATTGTTAATAGCCTTTGACATTGTTTATTAACCCCTCTCTCTCTCTCTCTCTCTCTCTCTCTCTCTCTTTTCAGTAAACTCTATGCAGTGTGAGAGGAGTTAAGGTGTGCTGTTAAGGCCTGAGCCGCTCTGTCTGTCTGACTGAAGCCACCACGCCGGTCCGTGAGCCCCCGCAGCAGGGACCCTGCTCCGCTGAGCATCATGGGGAAAAAAAAAAGAGACTATGGACTTTTCCAGACCTGAAAAAATGCTGAAAAAGAAAAACCTGCCAGATCTCTCCCTAAACTCCCCCTCCCAGTCCGTCAGTAGTTCTGTACTTGTCTGAATCAGAGCAAACAGGTGACATTTCTTGCAAAGCAAAGGACTTCCATAACGTGCATGCGTGACTCTGAGAAATGCATGCTGTGGACGATCCAGGATGCTCTTCAATCATTCCATCACCTATAAGTGACCATTTCCTCCGTCGTCACAATGAGGACGTTCCAAACTGTTAGAACGATCGTCTTTACGGGATCTTTTATGTGCTGCGTTTTTGCTGCATTCCGTTTTCCCCTGGAATTGTTGCACTGTGTTAATCTGTTTCTTTACTAATGAAGATGAGGAAGTAGCGCTTCACTATCAGATCAAAATCTCTTTAACATTTTTCATTTTCTCTAACAAAGGTTTGGAAACATATGCTGCCATTTACAGTGTGGGAACATGGTTCAGAATTACTCACCGTAATGGTGTTCAGGTCCTCCTGGGAAGTTCCTACTCAAGACTCTTTGGAGATCAACAACATGAATGCCCTGAAAAAAGAAATAACAGAGAGAGAGAGCAAGTTGCTTTGGCATTACTGCAATAAAACACAGAGTTAAGAGTTGTGTTTCTCACAGGTAAAGAAAGTAATTTGTTAAAAAAAGGAGTTACAGCTAAAAAGGCCTCAACAAATGACCAATAATTGAATATTCAGATTGTAAATCACACAGTTACTAAATAGCTCTAATGTAGCTATCAGCTTTTAAATTTATCTCGAGGCTTTATTAAGCATTCGCTAAATATGTCACAGTTTAAGTGAACTGTCCCTTTTAAAATAAAATGAATCAAATCAAGATTTCTGCGGCTCCTTATAAAGTCTTGAAATGTTTCAAATTTAAAACTAGGTAATTAAGGTCTGAAATTGTCTTAAATTTACTGTAAATTTGCTGTAGGTATTACATTTACAGATGGTGCGTTTAATGCCAGTGGGAAAACACAGTGGCACATCGTAAACATCTAATTCGGGAAGACAGCTAAGAATAACGGAGAGTTAGCTAACTTTAGCGGCGAGCTAGCTAACATACTAACTTTAGCTAGCTTAAACGAGCTAGCTAATTTTATCAGGGATAGAACTAAGGTTAGCGGAGAGCTAACGTTAGCGGCAAGTTAGCTAACATACTAACATTAGTGGAAAGTTAGCCAACATTACCAGGGAGAGAACTAAATAATAATGACTACATTTTTGGGTCTTAAATTATATTTATTGAGGTCTTTAAAATGTCTTAAAAAGCATTAAATTTGGCTTTTAAAATGGCACAAGAACCCTGCAAACTCCAATGTCTTTTACTGTCAAAATTTGTCAGGTTAATCAGGTTAATTAATCAGGTTCCCATAGTTTTAGGATCAGCAAAATACTCCTTCACCTCATACTAACATAACTCTGCTCTCAACTCGATCCACACGTCACAAGCCAGCGCTGAGCAAACCTTGATTTGCCTTCAACCTGAGGCTTTTAAAGGTGATCTTTAAAATTGTTCAGCTTGAAAACTTAAAAATCAAGGTTTTCAGCATCAATTTAGCATCAAAAGTTACTGAGTTTATGCATCAAAATGTAGAAATTTAGAGATAATCCTATTAATACATTTGTGTACTGTGTTGGGGCTGTTCATGTTGTTGCTTTATCTTTCTTCATTACAGTATTTCTGACATGATTTGAAGGCAGCATAATCTCTCATTACATTAATATTTAATAACCTTTATTCCTCCTACTGTAAAATAACCAAAAATCTGAGATTTTTTTCTGACAGTGATGATGATACTAAACCTACGGATGGGTTGATTTAATTTCTCCATGTCATCATTGTGCTGTAAGAGTCTACCGATTCCGTACTACTTCACGTATTATACAACATATCAGCGGGTGTGACTCGGCCACCGTTACCAACTCACAGCCGTGGCTGGGGGGAAATCGTTACATTGACCTTTCAGGGTTCGATTCTTCATTTTTATAAACATATCAAATAACAAATCAATCAAAGGGCACTGGTGCAAATACTGTGTTGCAAAACGATGCGAACAATAATCCAACCAACCACGACAACTGTAATATAAAGAGTGTGTGTGCTGATTTTAGCTTTATGTATTTATTTTCTTTATAAAAGTTATTTAATATAATAAGTTGAGGAGATCTATAAGTCTATACATTTTCTGCATTGTATCAGTTGTTTAAATACATATAAAACATAGAGGATTTTTATTACACTGTAGATTTCAGTCAGTCATACTGTAAATTAACTACAATCTACTGTATCATATAAATGTGTGTGTTGTTCTTATGGGAATGGCACTAAGTTCAAGCTAAAGATAAAGCTATATAAAAATTCATTCCTAGTGTGGCATCCATATTTCCATATTCTTCTTACAGAGATAAAAGGTCATCCTTTAGATATCCATGGTTTTATTGCCATTCAAATATCCATGCTGTGTGTGTGTGTATATTTGTGTGTATATGAGTCTTGATTCTGAATGAGTTGGTTGGTCAAAGAGTTATTAATTAAATGTATTACATTGTATTTCAGTCTACTTGTGTAAAAAAAGTTTTTTTTGTTTTATTATTTTGTTAAAAAAACAAACAAAAATACATTTCCACTTCTATTTTTAAAGTTTTCTTTCATTCGATTGAAAATATGTACAATTTCTTATTTATTGCTTCTCTTTTATGAGCATTATTTGATGGAAATCTGTCAGCTTTATAGTTTTTTAAAGAGTCTTTTATATATTTTTTTTCTGTGTTCATGTTGGATGAACCGAATGTCTTGTTCTACTGTGCCGTTCGACCTTGTAATGGCGATTACCAGTTACTCAATGCAGATATATGCGAATCAGTTCCTTTTGGGTGTTAAATTTGGTGTAGCAGTGAAAACCCATAGCATCATATTACAGTATGTGATTGCCTTATTAGGATAAATCCAATGAAATGATACACGCTACTCATCATCAGAACAATAGATGCACCCAGAAGGAATCAGTGGGTCATCTTTAGTCATGAGTCCTGCTTTGGTCTTCTGTGGAGATGACCAAACAATGCATGTTGGTGATCTTCATTACAGGCTCTTTAACAGCCTAATTTTACGTTAACGAGGTCCTGCAACCAGTGGCACTACCGTTTCTGAGTGCACTGTTCCAGCAGGATAATGCTAATCCACATACTGCTCCCATCTCATGAGCTTACAGTAAAGACATTCTAGATCTCCAGATCTATCCCTGCTAGCTCCTGTGTTCCTGGCAATTCAACACTTCCTTATGGGTGCATCTATTAATGGATGATGAGTGCATTTCATTTCCCTGTGTGATCATGTTGCATCATTTCATTATTTCTCCCAAATATTATTAAGGAGTCGTTTGTGTTGTAGCTATAAATGTACATATCTTCTAAAAAGAAAAAGTATAGTGTAGTATATGTCTAAAATGATAAGGTTTTTATTTTTGACTGCATGTGAAAGCAAACCTATTAGGGCAGAACAGGGGGGGCCTAGTAAATATCATTCCTGTCCTCTATTCCAAAGTTCGTCAGGTGCTTTAGCTGTTCAAACGTCTGGTGTAAAGCTGTACTGTCTGTGTATACAATGGGAAAAAATCCAAGAGTAATCAAAGAGTATGTATATATATGAGTATGTATGAATGTATGTGCGAGTGTGTGTTCTGCTGTGTGTCTGAGAGTGTGTGGGAATGTGTATTTTGTTACTTTAATTTTAGAGTTTCTTTACAGTCGTCTTTTTTCCTGAAAGACATTGCATGTGTTCAGTACCAACAAACATTGCTGAAATATTTATCTGTAACCATCTGTGTCCATCTCTTTAAACAGATAAACTGATGGCCTGTGTGTTTGTACAGATGAGTAGATGGTAATGGTGTAAAAATAAAGATCAAATAAAAGTACAATCATTGAAATTATTTTGTTATTCTTTTGGACTTTTTGTAAATAAACCACTGTGACCTCCTTCTCTTTTAAACCAACAGAGTTCACAGGGAATGTCTCATTCCTATCAACGATTCTGTGTGCAGGAGTTTGTACTTTTATGCACAGCTTGAGTTTTAGCTCATAGAATAAAGCACTTTTACGCACGGCACGCGCTTTTACGCACAGAATGCGTTTTTACGCACGGAATGCGCTTTTACGCACGGCACCCATTTTTAGGCACGGCACGCGTTTTTACGCACGAAATGCGTTTTTACGCACGGAATGCGCTTTTACGCACGGCACGCGCTTTTACGCACAGACAGCGTTTTTACGCACAGACAGCGTTTTTACGCACGGCACCCGTTTTTACGCACGGCACCCGTTTTTACACACCGAATGCGTTTTTACGCATGAAAATGAGCTTTTATGCATTGCACGCTCGTCTACGCACGAAATGCGTTTTTATGCAGGGCACGCGCTTTTACTGCTTAGATCATGCTTCCCCAGCAGCAAGCAGCACTGCTGAAGTGTAGAGTCTTACATCACCTAAGCAGAGATACCGAGGTAAGATCAATTAAGACTAACAGCAAACTAAAAGTAACCATTAAACAATCATTAAATAACATAATAAAATATAAAAATAATGAATTTCCAGGCTGGATGGAGGAGTTTAGAAATAAAAAGTGTAAAGTGAATTAGTGACAGTAGTGAGCTGAGCTGTAGTGTTTCCTGTAGTGATCTCCAGTTCACTGTTATACTCTAGCTAAAAGCATATTTTCCCAGTTCCGAAAAAAATGGAAAATGATTAAAATCTCGAAAGTGATAAACGATAAAGATTTTCTTTAGCTGGTGTTGCAAGGTGCTCGCTCTATAATTAATGATTTCCCATTATTGTGCTAATTAATACAGTTTAATTTCTACTGCAGCACTCCTGATACAAACTCACACACACACACTACTCACTTCAAAGCGGTTATAAACCAGCCTACATATACAAATATATTAGCTAACTTCACACAGTTATACTACGACCAGAGTTTGCCCAAAAGCAGCAATCAACAGACAAAGCTTTATACGCATTTATACCACATATTCTAAAGCCACAAGCTCACCCTTTTAGTTATCAACATCTTTACTAATGACATTATATTATTATTATTATTATTATTATTTTTATTATTATATTATTCTAGTCCATAGACCCCGTGCTCAATAAATGTGTGCCTCAATGCATTACATTCATAAATAAAACAACAAAGAAAAAAACAGGAACTTACTATTAGACATCTTGTCGTTTGTCCAGCGTGTAAGATTAGCTATTTTTGAGCCTCCCTCATCTCCTTCCTCTGCTCTTGGACTTGGTTAATGCTTTGGGGACGCTAAGATACAAATCATGCGCTCTGGTTAAAGGGAAATGAACGTAAAAGTTCGTGCTGCACCCATTAAGACAACCTGTGTTGGATTTGTATTGCATGTGGCTCGCTTTATTTAATCAGTAATAATAAATCAGCTCCACCTGTCCTGTCACGTGACCTGTCACGTGTCCTGTCCCCTGCGTGTGCGTGAGCGCGTAATGAGTGTTTTTAAACGACGGAAAGACGTGATTGGTGAAGCAGGGCTGAGGTAACAGCGAGGCAGTGTATGTTCCCACGCGCTACTGTGTGCTGTTTAGTTTACAAAATGTTGTAACAATATCTAGACTGCGTCCAAAAAACTTCTGCTACTCCTCCTCTTCCTCCTCCTCCTCCTCCTACTGCCCCTCTCTTACCCCAGGAGGAGAAGAGGAGGAGTTGAAAAAAGGATGCAGTCGTAATTGAGGAAATAGAAACAGCTAATCTCTTTGAGATAAAATGTTTACTACTGAACACTAACATTAACTAACTATAAACTATTAAAATCCCAAATCCACAAACCAACCTGACAGCAAAAAGTTCTCCCAATCACTGTAGTTTAATCAGACTCAGCAGTTTAAATTAGACTGTGTTTATTATGTATTAATGATTTTTTTCAAATGAGGCACAATATATATATATATATATTTTTTATTCTGTAATAATGTTAAGCCTGAGCCATAGAAGCTATATAGTGCAAGATGCACCAGGATTTTTGTATTATTATTTATTTTATTCTCTGTTGATTTTGTAAGTTCATGCCTTTGATAGGTTTTTTAATAGAGATGCTCAAAAGGACACTTTGAGATGCCCAAAATGACACTTGGAGATGCCCAAAGGAACACTTGGAGATGCCCGAAAAAACACTTAGAGATGCCCAAAGGAAAACTTGGAGATGCCCGTAGGGACACTTGGAGATGCCAGAGGAGACACTTGCAGATTCCGAAAGAGACACTTGGAGATGTCCAAAAGGACACTTGGAGGCGCCCAAAGGTACACTTGGAGATGTCCAAAATGACACTTGGAGATGCCCAGTGGTACACTTGGAGATACCCAAAAACACATTTAGAAATGCCCAAAATAACACTGCCAAAAAGGACACTCTGAAAAGCCCAAAGGGACACTTGGAGATGCCCGAAGGGACACTTGGAGATGCCCAAAAGGACACTTGGAGATGCCCAAAGGGACACTTGGAGATGCCCGAAAGAACACTTGGAGATGCCCAAAAGAACACTTGGAGATGCCCAAAGGGACACTTGGAGATTCCCAAAGGGACACTTGGAGATGCCTGAAAGAACACTTGGAGATGCCCAAAGGGACACTTGGAGATGCCCGAAAGAACACTTGGAGATGCCCAAAGGGACACTTGGAGATGTCCAAAAGGACACTTGGAGACGCCCAAAGGGGCATGTGGAGATGCCCAAAGGGACACTTGGAGATACCCAAAAGGGACATGTGGAGATGCCCAAAAGGATATTTGGAGATGCCCAAATGGACACTTGGAGATGCCCAAAGGGACACTTGGAGATGCCCGAAAGAACACTTGGAGATGCCCAAAGGGACACTTGGAGATGCCCGAAAGAACACTTGGAGATGCCCAAATGGACACTTGGAGATGCCCAAAGGGACACTTGGAGATGTCCAAAAGGACACTTGGGGACGCCCAAAGGGACATGTGGAGATGCCCAAAGGGACACTTGGAGATGCCCGAAAAAACACTTAGAGATGCCCAAAGGAAAACTTGGAGATGCCCGTAGGGACACTTGGAGATGCTGAAAGAGACACTTGCAGATTCCGAAAGAGACACTTGGAGATGTCCAAAAGGACACTTGGAGGCGCCCAAAGGTACACTTGGAGATGTCCAAAATGACACTTGGAGATGCCCAGTGGTACACTTGGAGATACCCAAAAAGACATTTAGAAATGCCCAAAATAACACTGCCAAAAAGGACACTCTGAAAAGCCCAAAGGGACACTTGGAGATGCCCGAAGGGACACTTGGAGATGCCCAAAAGGACACTTGGAGATGCCCAAAGGGACACTTGGAGATGCCCGAAAGAACACTTGGAGATGCCCAAAAGAACACTTGGAGATGCCCAAAAGGACACTTGGAGATTCCCAAAGGGACACTTGGAGATGCCTGAAAGAACACTTGGAGATGCCCAAAGGGACACTTGGAGATGCCCGAAAGAACACTTGGAGATGCCCAAAGGGACACTTGGAGATGCCCAAAGGGACACTTGGAGATGTCCAAAAGGACACTTGGAGACGCCCAAAGGGGCATGTGGAGATGCCCAAAGGGACACTTGGAGATACCCAAAAGGGACATGTGGAGATGCCCAAATGGACACTCGGAGATGCCCAAACGGATATTTGGAGATGCCCAAATGGACACTTGGAGATGCCCAAAGGGACACTTGGAGATGCCCGAAAGAACACTTGGAGATGCCCAAAGGGACACTTGGAGATGCCCAAAAGAACACTTGGAGATGCCCAAATGGACACTTGGAGATGCCCAAAGGGACACTTGGAGATGTCCAAAAGGACACTTGGAGACGCCCAAAGGGACATGTGGAGATGCCCAAAGGGACACTTGGAGATGCCCGAAAAAACACTTAGAGATGCCCAAAGGAAAACTTGGAGATGCCCGTAGGGACACTTGGAGATGCTGAAAGAGACACTTGCAGATTCCGAAAGAGACACTTGGAGATGTCCAAAAGGACACTTGGAGGCGCCCAAAGGTACACTTGGAGATGTCCAAAATGACACTTGGAGATGCCCAGTGGTACACTTGGAGATACCCAAAAAGACATTTAGAAATGCCCAAAATAACACTGCCAAAAAGGACACTCTGAAAAGCCCAAAGGGACACTTGGAGATGCCCGAAGGGACACTTGGAGATGCCCAAAAGGACACTTGGAGATGCCCAAAGGGACACTTGGAGATGCCCGAAAGAACACTTGGAGATGCCCAAAAGAACACTTGGAGATGCCCAAAGGGACACTTGGAGATGCCTGAAAGAACACTTGGAGATGCCCAAAGGGACACTTGGAGATGCCCGAAAGAACACTTGGAGATGCCCAAAGGGACACTTGGAGATGCCCAAAGGGACACTTGGAGATGTCCAAAAGGACACTTGGAGACGCCCAAAGGGGCATGTGGAGATGCCCAAAGGGACACTTGGAGATACCCAAAAGGGACATGTGGAGATGCCCAAACGGACACTCGGAGATGCCCAAAAGGATATTTGGAGATGCCCGAAAGAACACTTGGAGATGCCCAAAAGAACACTTGGAGATGTCCAAAGGGACACTTGGAGATTCCCAAAGGGACACTTGGAGATGCCTGAAAGAACACTTGGAGATGCCCAAAGGGACACTTGGAGATGCCCGAAAGAACACTTGGAGATGCCCAAATGGACACTTGGAGATGCCCAAAGGGACACTTGGAGATGTCCAAAAGGACACTCGGAGATGCCCAAAAGGGACACTCAGAGACGCCCAAAGAGACTCTTGAAGATGCCCAACTTTACTGCTTCTCAGTTCTTACACTGTTCTCACTGCTTGTGCATACATTTGTTAAATTAGCAGCTGGTTCCTTTAGGAAGGAAAAATGCTAATGTGAACTGCAGAGGAACCCCAGGAGAATGCCTGAGAAACACTGCAGATGTTTTAAGCACACCTCAGCAGTCAGCTTCCTTTGTTCATATGTAGGTGTTTCTGTGTGGGCTGGAACAGAAAACTGCAGATGCTGCAGCACTTTAAAGCCCGAGCTGTATGCTATGCTAAAGCTATGATAGAATCTTCTCTAGTAGATGTTTAGGTCAGTTTTAATGATGGTGGCTTATCCCTAGAAATGAATTGCACTTGTTTTTGTGTACATAAAATGGTCAGTGTAACTTTATTAATTAAATTTTCACAGTTGTAGGGGGAATTAAAGTAGGGCCTTATTGTGATGCTCTGCAGTGAATATTCATTCATAATCAACTACAGAGTACCACATTTTACCTGTAAATGATGAAGCAAGCAGGGAAAACTTGCCTCACAAGAAAGAAGAGAGAGAGACAGCACTGTTATGTGTTAAAATGAGACATTAAATCATTGCAGAGGGGCAGCACCTCCTGGAGGACAGCATATGCAAATGCACAAAGACCAATAGCAGATAGGACACTGCAAAAGCACCTCCACAGGAGATCAAAGGAAGTGAAGCTTAATCTGGACATCCTGAAAAAAGGGGATTTTTATGGCACAGCACCAAGCACCAACAACAACTGATAAAAACACATGGACAAGGAATTACTTTGGTAAACCTTTTGGTAAACCAAGTCAAGCACTACAATACAAATCAACACTTACAAATGCTGGTTAAAACTTTACTGTGTAGAACAGAAGCCCTATGTTAACCATGTCCAGAAGTGATGTTGACTTCTCTGATCTGAGATCTTAGAGCCAGACAGTTAAAACCACACACTGAACACATTATAAGTCCTGAAAGTAGATTCAGGTGCTGGACTGGTCTGCCTGCAGTCTTAACCTGTCCCCAATAAAGAGAATTGTGTGGAGAATTGTTGCTTATTTACTAACAATTACACTTATATTTTATATGTTTTGTGCCCAGATTTGGGTTTCCATGTCTAAGAGGTTCAGGCCTATGGAACATTTGAATGGGCTTTTCAAAAACTTGCATCTATCACATACTGTAGTAAATAAATATGTTCAGAACCCTGTACGTTTTATTCTGTATTAGGTAAAATTCGTTTAGTCATTGATGTTGAGCAGTGTAGACTGTGTTAGAGCTTTAAAATGCAGATAATAAGAGAAAGTGAGCATTAGCTGCTCAGTGGTTTTCAGTTCAGGAGCAGGGCTTCCCCTCGGGTTTAGTAATTAGTTACAGTCATTAGTTTATACTAATTACAGCACACCTGATCCAAATAATCAACTAATAACTAACTAATCAACTAACCGTCTGTCCTCTCTGAGAAGAGCTGAGCGATACAGCAGGAAAACTAGCCAGACAGTTTACTCCAGAACCACAGAGCTAACCCAGCTAACTGAAGAGCCATAGTCTAAAATACTCAATGTAAAAAGGCCTAATGAGGGTTCTAAAACAACAAGCCAACAACAAGCCAGAAACACCTCAAATTTATTTCACTGCATAATAAAGATGGTAAATGGTAAAACTTGCTATATCGTTTAAATCTGGTTCTGGAGTAACTCTACTGTTTGGTTAGTGATTTTCTGCTGTAACACCATACCTGTCAAGTTTTATATTTAAAAATAAGGGATATTTTCCTCCGTCCGCTTAAAGTCGTCCCACCAGCCCAACCAAGATTTAGTATTCCTTACATTTTAAGACAGGTTTACAAGAAATCTAAAATAACCACATGTGAACCACTTACACACTAAATTTAGATTATCAGAATCTGATATACCTCTGCGCTCCGCGAAACCAGCAAGCTGATTGGCTGTTTCTCCTGAAAGGCGAGACTTTCTCCTTGAACCGGCACCACGATTGGTTAAGAGACACAGATCGGTCAGTGCCCTGTCTCCTCAATAATAAAGTTTTTTTAATTTTAATATAATACGGGAAATTTACGGGAAAATATTAATACGGGAGGACGGCGGGAAAGAGGAGTAAAATACTAGGGGTGTCACGATTCTCTAAATCCTCGATTCGATTTCATTTTCGATTTGAGGGTCACGATTCGATTCGATTCTCGATTTTCTTGTTTTTTTTTCTTGTTATTATTTTATGCCTCATAAAATTTAAATAATATATTTATTATTATTATTATTATAAATATTATAAATATTATTATTATTATTTATTAAGATATATATGGTAATGCCATCTAGTGACTTTTTTTGGTAGCAACAGTGTGCACTATTAAAACAAGCAGTTTATCAGAGCTGTGTGTGGATGGCTGGTGAAACTGCTCACTTACATGAAGCTGCAGTTCTTCATCAAACCACTAGTCGGAGCTGCAGCAGCACAAGCCCCGCTCTCTTCACTCAGTCACTACTTCAGTACAGCCCAGCCACGGGCTACAGAGCTCAGCCAGTCCGTTTTTACTGTTTCTGTAAACAAATAAAGGTTTTAACCCCACTAACCGGATAATACAGCTCACTACAGTTCATCTTTCAGCCCAAGCAGCTAACAGCAGCAGGTTAGAACAGCCGACACGGAGTCACTGCTCGGATTACATTATAAACAGGTCAGTTAGCGCGCTGCTAACCTCAGGATGTTTATAACTACGGAGTTTAGTGGACACACCACGGCCGCCAGGTAAGTCTTTTAAAGGCTACTGAAGACTATTAAAGGCTATTAGAGGTTATTGAAAGCATTATTGGGGGGCAGAAATCAGTACAGGCTGGTTAGATAAGTGATGTGGTGAAACTGTGACTAGCGCTGTCACAGTGATGTTTATTAACGTCATTAAAACAGATTTTGTCAGGTATTGTCTTATAAATATTTACACATAACTTATATCTCTCCTGAAAAGCTTTTCTTTTAGTCAGAAACACGCTTGTGTTTACTTTATCTGAGAGAAAGATGTTTTTTTAATTCAATGGAAAGCAACAGGTGTAGTCAATTATAAGTTTAGGATTTTTAATCCACCTCACTGTGATCTATAGTCAGTGTTCTCAAGTCACACTGACACACGCATTTCAGCGAGTTCACACGCTCTCACCTGCGCGCACCCACCCCTCCGTTAGATACAGATACAAAACCTGCGCGCCCAACCCCCGCCCCCCCTCCCCCGTTGGACAGATAAAAAACAGTGATCACACTCCCGCCGACACTCAAAACTTGAGAGCCCTGTCTATATTTCTATAAATCCGTTTTCAGTTTCTCCTCCGTGGTTGAAAGGCAGCTGTCTCTCACACAGCAGAACTGAGGGCGGGGCTGCGCTCATGCAGCGGCTCTCTATTTAAATGAATAGGATGCGCTGTGTTGGTGCCGCGCCATTTGCGTAGCGCGCTGCGCTATTTGCGTAGCGCGCGCGGGAGGGATCGTCGATCCTCTTTTTGACTTCGATACTCGAGACCATGACCTCATTTCGATTCGATTTCGATAAAATATCGAGATCGTGACACCCCTATAAAATACGGTAGTTTCCCGGCCAAAACGGGAGACTTGACAGGTATGTGTAACACTCCTCAGTGAGGGTAGTTTGTTCATTAGTTGGATCAGCTGTGTGTAATATGCTATAAACATACGGCCGGAGTTCACTGGTGTTGTGCCGAAAAGAGTCCCCTGCTGATCTCTGCAGCTGCCCTGTCGCATTAGCTTAAAGTTAGCATTTTTCTCAATACGAATCTTAAACGATCTCGAAATCCAGAGGATCCAGTGATGTTTAGGAGTAAAATGTACACAGAATAAAAAGTACAGGGTTCTGAACATATTTATTTACCACAGAATGTGATAGGGGCCAGTTTCATTTTCAATAAAACACACTGAGGAGTTGACCAAATTCACTTAGGCTGGTATAAAGCATTATATATTTTTATTAATATATCACATAACCTCAATAGAAGAGTTTTTTTCTTCAAAGTACATAAAACAACACTACCACAACAGACTTCACTCACTCTATTTTACCCAGGTACAGAGTGCCAGGCTGCTGACATCACCTACATTACTGTATATTTAAATACAGTCAGAGCTTGACTTCAAAAATAGTTGTGCATTTCTTGTTCAGCTGTGCTCTGCCCTGCCCAGCGATGGCTTTAGATACGACAGCGCTAAGCCCCCGAAGCAGAACCACCACTGGGTGACCCGGGATTTGTTATTGGCTGCTGTTATCAGGCACCAGCAGACTTCCTGCACCACACAGCCGGGTGAGGACTGTCAGGCAGTGAGCTCGGCCAGAGAAAAGGCTTTATAACAGGAAAAATAAATGACTCTTGACACAGAGGAAGCCATGACATCATTCACAGTGGCCGTTTTATACAATTTCTGTAATAAATAATAAAGATGTGAGCTTTGTAGGGCCATATTTATAGATTTATACATTCATACTGCAGTAGGTATGTCTATATAATTGTCAGACCCAGGTCTTGTGAGTGCTCCAGCACTGCAGTGTTATCAAAGGCAGTTGGAAATTTGCTCAGCAAGTGTTGTAAATCAGGTAAAACCCAGCTGTGCTCCATAGCAAACCCAAATTTTGCATTTTTCATGTCTAAATTCGACACACATTTTCTAGTAGAGACTGTAGGCAGACCAGTCTGGTACCCATACCCTTCTACTTCCATAGACATGTCTATTCAATATGTTCAGCATGTGGATTTGCATTGTCTTGATGAAAAATCATTGGATGTATGTCTGGCTTTTAAACTTGTTGGTGATAACAGTCTGGATGGTCCCCTTCGTCTTTGATCTGGAGCTCACAGCATCCAAGCCCAGAGAAGTGTTTGACGCCATCTTTAATTTAAGGCCTCACCCTGTATTTACACTGCTCCATCATGACAACGCACAGTGACATATCCCATTCATTTCCAATGGGAAGCGCCGGCTCCGTCAGACACAGTTGCACAGTGGTGCATGGGTCCGATTCATCGAGTCCGGGGGATGCGATGCGAAAACAAGTCGAGGCGAGGTGAACTTTATGCAAATTAATTTGTCCAACATGATGCATCTATCCAATCAGAGAGCAGGTGTTTGTGTGATACCCTTCCTCAGTGTAGTGTATGAAAACATTTTAGTTCCGCTTTCAGACTGAACTAGTTCCAGAGAAGCATGGAAGAAAATTTCAGGCTTCCCTGTGCTTTATCTTAAATGCCTGCTGATTTACAGGGAATCTGATCAGTGTAATACAGCGATGAGAAAGGCTAAAGAGATTGTTGGGGTCTCTGATAGGTTTTTAAAATATTAATATATAATTTAATTGGAAAAATTTCCTGACAAAGATTTTTGCCAAAGTAATCCGTTGCTTTGTGGTTCAATTCAATTCTATTCAATTTTAATTATATAGCGCATTTTACAACAAAAGTTGTCACAAAGCCTCTTTACAGAGAAAAACAGGTCCAAGCTGAACCACAGAGATGCCAATTATTGTAGTGACACCAGTGGCAAGGAAAAACTCCCTTACATTAAGAGGAAGAAACCTTAGGAGGAAACAAGACTCAGTCAGAGCAACCCATCACCCTCAAGTTGTTCTATCTGCAGCCATTGTTGAATGGTGGATCTTGATGCAGTGCCTTCTGAAGAACTGGAGATCACAGGTGTTCATCTTCCCATATTTTGTAGAACTTTGCTTCTCAAAGACTCTCAAAGGCTTTGGTGGATACTGGTTTTGTACCTTTTTGTACATCATTACCCTAAATTTCCCCTGCCCCAACATTTTTGGAATATGCTGCAGGTCTGAAATGCAGGAATGGGCGTACTGACAAATTAAGTTGATCTGACTAAACATGAAATATCTTGGTATAATTAAGTTTTACTGCAGAAATCATGATTTTTTCCATGTTAAATCCATGTCATGCCCATTCAGAGACCATAGCTGGTTCCAAATAACCCACATCTACCTCCCTAAGGAGCATCAGACAAGGTTGGTCTTGTGATTTCAGGTGAACCCACCTGTTGTTTTCTTCTTTTCTTTGCATCTATGATATCATGTCGGAAGATTTCGTAATTTTACATTTAATTTGGTCAGGTAGATGGTGAATCCCCCACCTCTGCACTCTCCACTGAATACACAATAATATGGTCTGACCAAAAGGGTAGTATCTTCTACCTTCTATATTACCATTGGGAAATTTCCCAGCATAATGACCAGTCACGATGCACAGTCAGTGTCTGTAAATTCCCCTCTAAATAATGTGCAGAATGTCCCTGAAATTCATTTTCAGACATTCCCAGTCTGCATATGATTATTCTCCCTCTGAAACAAACACCTCAGCCCTGTTATCTTTGCAAAGAAGCCTCAGGAACTCAAAGTCAGATAATGAAGATCGTCTGTGTGTGTGGTGTTGATGTTCGCACAGCTTTATAATGCCCCCAGTAAATTGGTATTGAAAACAGGGTCATGAATTATTGTTATTATTCTGACCTTTTTATGGAGGCAAATGAATTTGCTTGCATGCTCGCCTGCAGTTAATTTCCAGGCCAGTAGGAAGGAGCTGTTGAGATGTCCAGTGAAGGCCTTCAGATATGAAAACGATTCTTTTCTGACTGAATTGAAACCAGTCTTATTGTACAAAGAAATGCCAAAAGTCGTAGGACAGGGACTAGTATCAGGTGGGAGTACCAATAAAAAAATCAGTGTGGAATTAATTCCAAGAGTGGATGGAAGATGTAGTGTTGTAATCAAAGCTGTCCGAGACAAGATTTTAGTAGTTAAGTCCAAGTAAAGAATAATACTTTTAGTAGTTGAGTCCAGGTCAAGACCAAGACTTTTAATGGTTGAGTCCAAATCAAGACCAAGACTTTTAGTAGGTGAGTCCAAATCAAGACTCAGGCTGTATTCGGAATGGCATACTACATACTACTCGCGTACTAAATCTGCCTAAAGCCAGTATGCAGTACGCAGTGTGTGACCAAACTGAGGATCTGTAGTGCCCTACAGGTACCCGGATGGTGTACTACTCAGCTCCGATTTCGCAGTGTGCATGGGGAGCTATCTTCGCGGTGTACTGCATCCCAACATGCATTGCGACTGGCTTCTCCAGCTCGCTTCAGAAAAAAACAAGATGGAGGCGAGTGCGAGAGATTTTTAAATTTTATAAATAAATATATTTTTAAATTAAGGGAATTATTTTGGAAAGTATTGGCTCACCGCTGTCGAGCCCCCTCCGCTGCCGCGGCCGAGCGCTGTCCGCCGCCGGGACCCTCCGCTGCCGCGCGTTCTCCGCGGCGGGGACCCTCCGCTGCCGCGACCGAGCGCTTTCCGCGGCCGGGACCCTCCGCTGCCGCGACCCAGCGCTTTCCGCGACCGGGACAGCGGAGGGTCTCGACAGCGGTGAGCCATTACTTTCCTTGCTGCAGTAAATTATTCCCTCAGTTTTAATAAATTATTCTGTTACTTTAATAAAAAAAATCCCTCAGTTTTAATAAATCGTTCTCTTTATTTAATAAATAATTACCTTTGTTTAATAAATCGTTCTGTTGATTTAATAAATAATTCCCTGTGTTTAAATACATATTTTTCTTTTAAATAAGGGAATTATTTGAATACAAATTAATAAAATTGTTTGATTTGTGTTGAGATTGTGTAAATATGAATGAGTGTGTAAATATGAACATTTTTTTAAATGTTTTCTTCTTGTTGGTACTTACATAAATGAAAATAGTAATCTACTAAAATAAATAGAAAAACATATTTAAATATAACTGGAACATACTTGGGTTGTGGGGGCTGCTGCTAATTGGTTGTTAGAATTGGGTTAGCTGCTAAACTCTAAAATAAAAGCAGCAATTGCTGTTCTGGACAGTATGCAGATCTCATTAGTTTTAATAATGAAAAGGTAGGACATTTTTCATGTTCTTTCTGTTTACAACTCACTCTAAGGATTTCGGAGCACTACAGAGCACTGATTGGTGTGTCAGGGACCGTGTAGGGTACTACAATCAAAAGTGTTACAGTACCGAATACTACATACTGGGCAGTGTGTAGTATGCAGTACATACTAGTGCAGTATGCAGTACGCAGTATAGAAGTATGCCATTCCGAATACAGCCCAAGACCTTCAGGCCTCACTCTAACTAAAATACAGGGGTTGGACAATGAAACTGAAACACCTGTCATTTTAGTGTGGGAGGTTTCATGGCTAAATTGGAGCAGCCTGGTGGCCAATCTTCATTAATAGCACACTGCACCAGTAAGAGCAGAGTGTGAAGGTTCAATTAGCAGGGTAAGAGCACAGTTTTGCTCAAAATATTGCAATGCACACAACATTATGAGTGATATACCAGAGTTCAAAAGAGGACAAATTGTTGGTGCACGTCTTGCTGGCGCATCTGTGACCAAGACAGCAAGTCTTTGTGATGTATCAAGAGCCGCAGTATCCAGGGTAATGTCAGCTTAACCACCAATAAGGACGAACCACATCCAACAGGATTAACTGTGGACGCTGTAAGAGGAAGCTGTCTGAAAGAGATGTTCGGGTGCTAACCCGGATTGTATCCAAAAAACATAAACCCACTGCTGATGAAATCACGGCAGAATTCAATGTGCACCTCAACTCTTCAACTCTCCTGTTTCCACCTGAACTGTCCATCGGTACATGAATTATTGTGGTCTAAAACCAGGTGTTTCAGTTTCATTGTCCAACCCCTGTATTTTGCATTCATGATCAGTAATTATACATGATTTTTCATGATATACTTTCTAAATTCAAATGTTAAATATTATATAGCATAAACCTACAACTTATAATTTGCGAGTCCACCTCACTCCGAGAGACAAGCTAAGGAAGAGACTTTTGGCATGTCATTGTTATGTTTCTGGTATTTTGTTGCTATGGTGACAAAAGGGGCACATGATGCTGTGCTTTATGGAATGTTAGGAGGACTTTCCCTCGTTGCATTCTGCATCCTCATTTCAACCACTGTAAGGAAGAATACAGTATTTCATCATTCATTGTTTATTGCCAGTTGTTTGAGGCGCTGTTTAAGTAGACAATCCTTATTTTTTGCTTTCACTTCGTGATAAAGTCTCTCATACTGTGCAGCCTTGGAAATAAATGGTTCTTTTAGGCATGCTGCTACCTTGTACAGATGTCTGTTAGAATACCTGTAGACATTAATATTAATCACAGAAATCTTGTCTAGTCAGTTCCAGGTTATGTTCAGTCAGATAGAGAGAGAGCGTGCTCAGTCAGAAACTTCACTTCAACTACACACTTTGGTTTTACTATGAGTGAATGAGCTACTGATCTCTGAGTTTCCCCTTCTGAAGTCTCCAGTGCTCCACCAGACGCTCGTGTTCGGTACAACTAAGCCAGATCCTCTTTTAGAGGCTGTACATGTGACGTAAGTAATAAAGACGTGTGACGTGGCCAAAAGAACTCCCACAAAAAGAGACCCGACCCCCCAGTTTTTGGGGTGGGATCAGGGATGGTCGTTCCAGCACCCTGGTACCATTAAACACAATATTTTGTGGTCAGGTCAGAAACAAATTAATACGGACTGCTACTTTAAGAAAACTGACTTAAATCCTTCAAAATCTCCAGCAAATAGAAGACAGAAAATAATTCTCCATTGCTAAATGTAGGACAACTTGAGATAGCACCGCAAAATAACTATTTGAGGCATTGTGGATTTGATTTAAGAACAATAACAGGCAGGTGTGAACGTAGATCAAACCACTTAAAGCACATTCAACTACAAGTACACATCAAACAGCCATAGCATTATCACTACTGACAGATAAAGTGAGAAACACGAACACTTGTCCTTTATAATGGCATCTCTCAATGGGTTGGACTTACATTTTTGGTATATAAAGCAACATAAAATAATATCTGAATGCGGGAAGTAGGAAAAAGTGGCAATGATAAGGATCCACTTTGATATATTTCGATTTTCTCCATCAACAAAAGTGGTGGCTGAATTTCACATGTATGAGAGGAGGCATGCACTTGTCCTGACCCTCCTAGTGTTAGGAGCATTGCAAGTTCTAGGGAAAGCCATAGTGAGGGGGTTAATTTGCTCAGCTAAATTAGAAATTACAAAATTGGGTTTAAAGAAAAAAAAAAAACCAACAGACATCAGCAGTATTAGATATTGTAAAATTTTATTTCATGGCAGTAATGTGTGTGTGTGCGTGTATGTCTTGTATATGTGTGTATATTTGTGTTTGTTTGTGTTTGTTTGTGTGTTTTGTGTGTGTGTGTGTGTGTGACTTGAGAAGCTATCAAAAAGGAAAAAATATATATTACACAAATAAATTGAGGGAACATCAGCGGCACGACACATAGAGAGAGATAGAAAGAGAGAGAGAGAGAGAGAGATTGGGAGATGAGTGAAGTGAAGGGGAGGGGGCTAAATGGCCGGTTGTCATGGTTACAGGTTTTGGCAGCACTGCAGTTTGTTGCCTTTTTGCCCGTCCGTGGTGGGCGGAACGCTGATGTCCACCACGTTGTTGCCCGGCGACTCGTCGTGGGCTGACCGATCGGCGATCTGCTTCTGTGATACGATGCGATAGATCTCTGCAGGACAGAACAATAGAGAACAATAGAGAACAATAGAATATTAGCATGAACCAAAGAGCTGCGGGTCATTCAGTCAGTGTTCTACTACTGATCAGATGTGACACTGCAGAAGTGTCCTGTGGGCAGCGTCCTGTAGGCAGCATCCTGGGGGCAGCTTCCTACCACTGATGAATAAGTAGAGGATGACCAACAAAACCGGGCAGAAACAGATGAGCTTCTCTAAAGTCTCTGACTTTACTTTTTCTGGAGCGTCTGATAGATGGAGCCATATTAGCATTAGCCGCTAACCACGCTAAGCGCTAGCTCTTTCATGTTCAGCTGTGATATCGGACTGTAGCCTGCTAGCTTATATCGCCCTGGCTTACCAGAACACTCAGGGTTGAGTGTCGGGCAGCATTTACAAGAGCTAACCGCAGCTAATGCAAATGCTGCTGCACCCAGCCTTAGTGGAAATCTGGAAATTACTATAAATAAACTGAAGCGCTTTACTCACTTAAATGAACAGTGTTCAGAAGAGAAATCTTTGCAGATTAACATCCAGCGCTCGTTTGAGATTTTTTTTTTTTTAAAGAATTACAGTTTTGTTTACTTAGCTTAGCTTTACTTATCTTAGTTAACCCCCCCACCCCACCACCGCCAGTGGCAAGACCTGCTGAATCAGAAGCAAAACATGGCAACACCCCAGTTCCTTACTAGTGTTGCATAATACACCTTATAATCCAGTGCACCTTAAGTAAGCAAATAGACCAGAAAATAGACGTTCATTGACAGTGCACCTTATGATCAAGTGTGACTTATAGTGCGGAAAAAAATACGGTATAATCTGCTGATCCTAATACCCTGGAATATTGTGATATTATTTTAGGCACATATCATCTCTAACCTTTTCCACACTAATATTTGTTGGAAAATGCTGTGAGAAATTGATTGCAATGTTTTTTTTAATCCAAAATCGAAAAGAAAGTCTTTGCTGGACAGGATATGAGACCAACATTAGTAGCAACAAAAGCAGGATAAACTCTTTTTAATATCCTTAATTAATAAAAGAAGAAACAGGTCAAGAGACAGGCGTCTCATTACATTTGTCTACATTGTCTGTTGTATTTTGTGGCAGTGTAAGGACAGGTGTTGCAATGTCATTATAAAATAATAGCTCCACGTCGTGCAGCACAGACATAAGGGGAATTCAGCAGAGCTTTCCATTGTTGTAGTCAGCATCCTCATTTAAACAACACTGAAGAATCTGTGAGGTTGCTTAGTTATGTTCCGAGGTCTGAAGCATTGAAATAAAATGGTCCTTTGGGGGCATTGTAGCTTGTTTTACCAATGTCACATACCTACTAATATGTAAAATCATACCCATGTGACACAAGAAAGCTCCAGCAAAGTGATGGATAACAATTTTATAGCTATTTTTGCTCAGTGCAACATCGAATCACCATTTCACCCCAAGATAATCGACTATTTAACACCAAGTTATCGCTAAGTGGCTACGGACCCAACTGTACAGTCTCTCATCTTGTATCCAGACTAGAGGTGCCCAACAGGGTACTAGATCATCCCTTTAATTGTATACAGCTTTGAAAAAAATAAGAGACCACTTAAAAAATTATGAGTTTCTTTCATTTTCAAGCTGAACTGCTTGACTTGTTGCACCAGGAGTAAAGGCATAAAGCTATCCAAAAGTAGTGTGTAAGACTGGTGGAGGAGAACATGCCATGATGTATGAAAATTGTGATTAAAAACCACCAGGGTTATTCCACCAAATATTGATTTCTGAACTCTTAAAACTTTATGAATATGAACTTGTTTTCTTTGCATTATTTAAGGTTTGAAAGCTCTGCATCTTTTTTTTTTATTTCAGCCATTTCTCATTTTCTGCAAAGAAATGCTCTAAATGACTTTGGGGCAAATGTTGTAATAGTTTATATAATAAAACCACAATGTTCATTTTACTTAAACATATACCTATAAATAGCAAAATTAGAGAAACTGATTTAGAAAATAAAGTGGTCTCTTAATTTTATATATATATATATATATATTACACAATTTTACTTGATTCCATCAACTACTTGTTGGTGCTTATTTTTTGTCAATGAGTATACTATTCATCTGCAACATATACAGCCTTCAGAAATCCTCATCCTGTCAATCCATGTTAGGTAACTACTTCTTATAGATACCATAAACTAGACATTTTAGTACGCTGTTTAAAGGTTGCACAGTAAGTCAGAGTAGCGGTCATAAAAATGATACCTTATCACGGGAAGCTTGTAATAAACTATATTAAATAAAAGTCATTTAAACACCTACATTGTTGGAAATGAATAGTTTAAATAAGCATTTGATGCAACACATAACCACTTATATAGTATAGTTTAAAAGATATTTGGTTGGACAAATGTTTTGGCACTCTACACTGTAGCCAAAAGCTTGTGGACACAACTCTTAAAGCCAAACATATCTGAACTCCACTATTTAGCCAAATATTTAGAAGCATTAGCAAAAATATATCATCACTTTAGCAACCACTATAGTAAATCATATCAAAACCTTACCAACCATTAAATAAAACCTTAACACCTTGACAACCAACCCATTAACAGAGCAACTGCCAAGCAACACCTTTGCATCCGCTTAGCAACACCTTAGCAACCATCCCATTAGCACTGTGACCAGCTAGCAACACCATAGCAACACCTTGGTAACCAAAACCCATACTACCGCAACACATTTTCAAATAACTGCTATAGCATAGCAACACCTATAATCACAGCACCACTGAAGAGCTGCAATCACACTTATGGTTTCTGCCGGAACTGCACTATCTAGTGTAATGATATGATGCAATTTTTTAATTTTTACAACATGACTTTTACTATAACCCAGTTACATTAGTGCTGACATAATATAATACACACATCTCAACCCAGTCACTGTTTTATTATTGCGAGCTTCAAACGCATGGAATAACTTAAAGGACTCGGTATACCAACCTTCACAATGTTTGCAAGTTTACTGATGCATGCGTGACAGTTTTGGGCTTTACTTTACCAGGTTTTATGCATGTTAAAATGTAAAGCATATAAAACACAATTATATACTGTTATACTGTATATACATGTTTCTAATTGGGTTTATATCTTGTATAAAATGAGTATTATGAGTATATAGATAATTATAAGATTTTGATTGCTATGCAGGTCACTATTGATGTGTGATTTAATAAAAAGGAATATAAATGGATAGGTCATGTGGAACACAAGTTTATATTGTAAAAGCAATGTAATTAAAAGGAGCAGCATGACAACTTTATCACAAATATATAATTTCCGACAACATTATTTAATGCAGTTTACTGTGGAATGCCATTAAGACTGCAACTGTCTTACACTCTACAAAAAAAGTCTATATTACTGTAGAAATGTACAGCATATACAACAAATACTGATATACTTTTATATCTCCATTTCTTTTAGTCATATCTTCCAGTCCTAGATCCTAACCAATCCTGTGCTTTGTCACTGCTCTATTCAATATTGCAAACTTCTGTAACTGCTAATAGCATTGCCAGCCCAGCCCCCAATCACTTCTTTATATTCAGGTGCTTCAGTAGCAAGTTTTGTGCACATTGACCCATCCATGCTTCAGTGATTAGGCTCTGGTGCACACTGGGTCACACTCCTCTCACAAGACTACATTCTGACAGATGCTGCACAATGCTTTTACAGCCCGACATAAACCTGAATCACTGCTGCAGGGAGCTGGCCTGGAGCCACGAGCCAGCCTGAGCAGCATTCACACCCCCGCTCCTGAGTGGGAGTGTAACACTGGCACTTCAGACTGTTAGAAATAGGAAAGTCATCAAATCTCAAATCTCCCTTTTTTGTTGTTGATTATGACGATGATTAACATAATGTACCTGTTAGAATGTTCTTAAATGCCTCCTCCACGTTGGTTGAATCCAGAGCTGAAGTCTCAATAAATGACAGATTGTTCTTTTCTGGAAAAGAAAATGAAGAGAGCAGTTATTCTCTATTGTATATGATGGCTGATATAATTGTATAATTGTAGCAAATCACATATATAATTTAAAGCTGGACTTAAGATTCACGCTGATGGCATTCCATAGTATGTGGCCCTTGTGAGCTCTTATCTATGGCGAATGAAAAATGTCTAACCAGCAAAAAAAAAAACAAACTATCTATTAAAAGTGTGACTTAACGCAAGTGACTCAGTGTTCCTCTGAAAACAGTTTATCCTTGACTGTTCTTGCTATACTACTAAAAGGATCCAGTGCAACACTCACTTGTCATCAGGCCTGTCCTTACAGTCTGGATTGGTCAAAAATATATCAGCTGCTGACTGGCTAGTATAGTAAATATCAGAACACTAACCGTACACCCCTCTTGAGAGTGCATAATTCAGTCTACTAGAGTGAGTATCAGAACACTAACCATATAGCTCTCTCAGGAATTCATCACTCAGCCCATTACAATAAGTATCAAAACACTAACTGGAATCCCCTGTCAAGTGTGCATAAGTCAGTCTAGTACAGTGAGTATCAGAACCCTAACCATATACCCCTATTGAGAGTGCATCACTCAGTTTAGTACAGCCCAATACAGTGAGTATCAGAAAACTAACTGCATACCCCTCTCCAGAGTACACCACTTAGCCCAATACAGTGAGTATCAGAAAAGTAACTGGATCCAGAGTACAGCACTCAGCCCAGTACAGTGAGTATCACAACACTAACCAGACATGCCTCTTGAGAAATTATCACTCAAACCACTACATTGAGTATCACAACACTAACCGTACTCCCCTCTTGAGAGTGCAACATGCGGTCTACTACTGTGAGTATTAGAACACTAAGCGGATACCCCTCTTAAAAGTCCATCACTCAGTCCAGTACAGTGAGCATCAGAACACTAACTGCATCCCCTCTTGAGAGTGCATCACTCAGCCCAATACAGCAAGTATCAGAACACTAACCCATTACCCCTCTCGAGATGTTTCTGATGTTACAGAGCTCAGGTTGGCTTTAAGCAAGGCCAGATTGGTGCAGGACAGTAACCTAGGTGGGATTTTTCTCCTGAAGAACCCTGGGGAAACCCAAGCTCAGATTTAAGGAAAAATCCAGTCCCCCAGTCCAAACGTGGAGCTCTTTTCACCCTCTTTCTCTCTCAGGTTTACCTGCAAAGGCTCGAGCCTCGTCGGTGGGCACTGCCCTCAGGTGGCGCAGGTCGCTCTTGTTGCCCACCAGCATGATGACGATGTTGTTGTCAGCGTGGTCCCTCAGCTCCTTCAGCCAGCGCTCCACGTTCTCGTACGTCAGGTGCTTGGCGATGTCGTACACTAACAAGGCTCCCACAGCGCCTCGGTAGTAGCTGCAGGGGAAGTTACAGATAAGCATCAGCTCAGCGAGGTTTCTGTGGTTTCTGATTTCACCGAGGTTACCGCTTATACTGATTCAGCCTTCAACTTAAAAAAAAAAAAAACTAAAAAAAGCTTTGTTTAAACCTAAAATAAACACAGTTACAAAATTTCATTTGTAACTGTTATATAAATAGTGTGGAATTTACATTGGAGCAAATTACATTATTCTAAAATTAAAAATATGGATTTATTAGATTTAATTGATTAATGATTAAAAAGTTTAACGTTCAAATGCAAAGTAATTTTTAGTTTTTACAAATTTAGTGTAAATTCCTAAATTACATCAAAAATGTTTATTTTTGTTATTTTTTGTTTATTTTTATTTTTTTATTACATTCAAATCAATGAATTCTGACACCATGTTAATGCATTTGTGCCTATTTATAAAGAACAAAATCCTGCACTCAAAAATAGAAATAGAAATAAATAGAATAGAATTTCTTTGGATTATATTAATTTACTCGAACGTTAAAAAATCTGCATTTCTGCATTTTAAAATTAGAGTTTTGAATAATAAAAAAAAAAGTTATGCAAGAAGAAGCCCTGGGTTTTGACTTACAATATAAAAGTGCATTTTGGCACATTAAAAGTTGATGTATTTTACTGTATTTAAAAGAGCAAATCCAATTGAATTCTTAAATTTTTAAATGGAATAAGTGGGCAGATTGTGAAATACAGCTAAATTACAGTTATTAGATAGAGAGTTTTTTTTTTTATGGAGTGGAGACATCGATTAGAAAACCATTTATTTTCCGTTTTAAATTTCCTTTAAATTATACCCCTGATGAAATTATGTCTAGTCACTTCTATGAGATACATTTCTATTATATATATTTTTTAATGCATTTCCTTGTAGTTTGGGGGAAATACGACAAAAAAAATACCTACAATAGAAGTCAATAGGCAGGTGCTGAAGCAACTTCCCCTTATTTCTATTTTAAGTAAGCTTCCAGTGAATTACGACGTCCAAGGGAAAGAAAAAAAAAAAAAAGTGTTGAAACAGTGTCTGTGTTAATCGCCTGTATGTTACAAATGTGGCAGACAGAGATTAGGCACGAAAATGCTGGAGTATTCCCTTAACCCCGCTCTAAGCTTCCTTCTGCTATGTTAGATTTAAGACACTGTGGCCCATTTTTATATCCGAGCCCCTTACCCTCCTCTAAGCCTGCTTATGTCAAATGGAAGTGTGTGGGCTACTGGTGCAACTCACGCCGAGGTGATGGCCCTGTAGCGTTCCTGGCCGGCCGTGTCCCAAATCTGCGCCTTTATCGTCTTGCCGTCCACCTGGATGCTGCGGGTCGCGAACTCCACCCCGATTGTGCTTTTGCTCTCCAGGTTGAACTCGTTCCGTGTGAAGCGAGACAGGAGGTTACTCTTCCCAACACCGGAGTCTCCGATAAGAACAACTGTAGAGAAGACCGAAATTCAATCATCATCATCATCATCATCATCATTAATGGCATCTTAAAAGAGTCCTGTTCTATGCTGAATCTGAAAACAGATACACATACTGGTTTAAAAACTGTCGATTATATCAACTAATCGTTGCAGCCCTACTTGTATATACAGTACTGTACATTAAGGTCAATCCAGTTACCAGCATTGTGAACAAATGTATGGTCTATATATTTGGAGGCCTTTGCTGTGGTACACTGTGCTGATACTGTGGACTTAACCTACATAATCTAAACTGACATGACAAAAGTCATGGGACAGAGAGCAGATGTCATGGGACACAATACTAGTTCTATCCCATGGAACTAAAGAATGCTACACTGATCTGCATATGGGGATGGACATGTTTGTGTTTCAGGTCTCCTGCACTGAATGTCGATGTAGTGATTTCTGTTTCTGAGTCTCTTTCTGGTTCACATGAACAATTTTAGCCAGACACTGCCGGTCACGATCATTACCACCCACCGATCTGTCCACTATGGGTGATAATGCCTTCTATTGCATATTCTGGTTAAACATGTGACACTGTGAATTAAGGAATATCAAAATGTCTTAACATATATCTGGCACCTACTATCAACCAGGCCTTGCTTTAACTCCTATAATCACATTGCCTTCCAATGAGCATGCTGACCAGTATTCAGCCTCACTCATACGATAACACCTCACAACACAAACAGGTTTGGGCATTTTCAAGCCATCCTTTGTGGTGACTCTTCATAAATCCATCAGTGTACATACTGCTATCCCATGATTTACATAATTGGAGTTATATAAGCAGACAATTTTACCAGATACAAAGGGTGCACCAATAATAGTATGTCCAAAATGGAATTTTTTCTCTAAGGTGTAGAGAATGTAACAGTATCAGGTTCTGGCCTGTGTTGTGGTGAAGTGACCAACCCATAGAAGAGGATAAACACATAAAACAAGCCTTTGGTTCATCTTAAATTCTAGCTCGCACTTCAACCGTTTAGCATGTTGTCTAATTACTGTGCCATCCTTAATGTGACACAACTAGGCTAAACTAATGGAGGAGGGGGTTCACCAGTATGCAGCCCTATTGTTTGGGAAATAAAGCAGAACTTTGTTCGTCTCTGGAAGCTCAGAACGGGTCAAAACAGCCCTGGATGAACATGTTTTGGTCTGGGTAACCCTGCTTTAGGTCAGTGATGAGGTTTGAGTATGTTTAAAAGCTAATCAGAGCTAGAGAATGATGATGATGATGATGATGAGTGCTGCTTCTGTTGTTTGCTCCCAGTGTAATGATTTGTCAGCAAGCCAAGGCTAAAGCTCAAGGGGAGAGGGAGGGGGAGAGGGAGGGGGAGAGGGAGGGAGAAAGAGAGAGAAAATATGATTATACAGGCTTCTCTTCCGGCCTATTTATATGGCTTAAACTAATTTAAGACTTTTTAAAGACAAATTCCTTCTTATTAATCTTACTACCAGGACAACATATCCTTATATAATTGTGGCTACTTATACATTTACATTGAATTTCATATAGTCTCTTATCTATAATTAAAAATCCTGAGGAGATATCCATTATTAGATCTAAATAAATTGCAATATCATACTAGTAACAGAACTACAGTAACATCAGGGTACTACTTTTTTTTTATTTATTTATTTTTTTTTTTACTTTTTACTGTTTAGCAAAAGAAAAATTCCCACTGTTCTCATTTCCCATTAAATATCTACTAGAGACAGATTATATCTTTTTTATATATTTTTTTACTTTAATCATGGATATATGGAGATATGTGAAGTGCATTATTAGTATCATGACATTCTGGATCATTTACTTCTGTTACAAATCTGAAAAAAGTCTTGTATTTTTTTATATCTCAGTTAGAGGAGTGCCATATGATATCGTATGCAATAATAAAATCAAATTTTCATAATTCAGTAATAATTTTTCATATATCGCCAAGAGTATCGTTATCGTGAAAATACCATGAAATATCGCAATATTATTGTAGGGCCATATATCGCCCACCCCTACCCAGATGACATGCCTACATATGAGGCCTTTATTGGTGGCCCAACTAGGGTTAGGTGTGGGACTAGTAGGGATTAAACATGGACCTCAACTAGGTTGTTAAGGAAGCCAAATACTAACTCACTCAGAGCCCATGCCTAACTGGAACCCACTTATTCCATATTTCACCCATGTTAACCCATTTTATAAACATGTTGGCTGGGTATGCTTTTATAGTAAACATTTTATTGTTTTTCTATTATGATTTTAAGACCATAATGATGAGAATATAAGAATATGATGGTGCAGGCTTCTCCTCATCATGCCCATTTAGCTAAATGAAAGCTCAGAGCCATCTGTAAAAGCAGGTACTGGGCATGGTGTTTACAGCTAGGTCACACTTTTCTCAACACCCTTTGTGGTTAACTGGTGTCAGAACATGTTACAACATGTAATCTCATATTAGACACATATGTTAACCCCATAAAGCAGTATTTGTGGTGTAATTTAGGCTAAAATGGCTTGCAATAACAGAGAAAATATGTGAATATGATGAAGCAGGCTTCTCCTCAGGCCTATGTAAATCAAGAGCCTAGAGCCATCTAGCTAGGTCACACTTTTCTGAACGTCCTTTGTAATCCAGATTTCCACACAGGGTGGTTACAATGCGTCAGCACCATATAAGAATAGTTTAAAGGTGTCAGAAAGCATGTTAAAACATGTAATCTTATATTAGACAGTGCTGAGATTGGTCACCCCCTTTAAGAGTCCACCTGGCCCATATTCCACCCATGTTAACCCCACATGAGGTACTCATAGCTCATATCTGATGGTAGAATGCTACAATAATGAAGAGAATATGAGAATTTGATGGTGCAGACCTCTCCTCAGGCCTACTTAATCTAGATGAAAGGCCAGAGCTATGTGTAAAAGCTGTTACTCGAGATGGATTTGTCAACGTCCGTTGTGGTCCAGATTTCCACACGGTGTGGTTAAAATGTGTCAGAATCATATAGGTTGGGTTAAATGGGGTCAGAAGGCATGCTGAAACATGTAATCTCATGTGAGACAGTGCTGAGATTGGTGACCTCCTCTTAGAGCTCACCAAGCCCATATTCAACAGATGTGAGGGACCAGACAAGGAGCATGTTGTCTGGGTACAGACCAGTAGATCTGATATTATTACAAGTAAATATCTGTAGCTGATCTATGATAGAGGTATCAGTGGTGGTGTGATTTAGGCTAAGATGGCTTCTCCTCAGGCCTATTTAAATCAAAGCCCAGAGCCATCCATAAAAGCTGGTACTGGGGATGGATTTAAAGCAAACCTAGCTAGGTCACACTTTTCTCAATGTCCTTTGTGGTCCAGTTTTCCACACAGATTGGTTTAAAACGTGCCAGCATCACTTAGAATGGGTTAAATGTTAAAACATGTAATCACAGCTCATGTTAGACAGTGCTGAGATGGATGACCTCCTTTTACAGCCCTGAAGCACTGTATACCTGGAACCCACCTAACCTATATTCATTGGATGGGATCCATTGATCCATTGGTGTTATTGGTGTTGGTGTGATTTAGGCTGGAATGGCTGGCATTAATCATACGAGAATATGATGGTGCAGGCTTGTCCTCAGGCCTGTTTAGCTATATGAAAGCCCAGAGCCAATGTAAAAGCTGAAACTATGGTTTTTGGAACCATTAAACCTAGTTAACCTAGTTAGGTCACATTTTTCTCAACAACGAATGGGTTAAATGGTGTCAGAAAACATGCTTAAATACATGTAATCTCATATTAGACAGTGCTGAGATTGATAACCCCCTCTAAGAGCCCCCTTAGACCATATTCCACCCATTTTAACCTCCATATGAGACACTCATAGCTGACCTCTGATAGTAGAACTTTTTATCAGTATTGGTAGTGGTGTGATTTAGGCTAAAGTGGCTGTTTTTTTTATACAGCTAGGCCACACTTTCCTCAACGTCCTTTGTGGTTAAATTGGTTTCAGAAGACATGTTAAAACATGTAATCTCATATTAGACACCTATGGTAACCCCACATAACAGAGTTTTTACCAGTATTTGTGGTGTGATTTAGGCTAAAATGGCTTGCAACAATGAAGGTAATATGATGATATGGTAATATGATGATGATAAAAATGTGTCTGCTTCGTATAGGATGGGTTAAATGGTATCAGAAGACAGACATTCTTAAATACATAAAACCTTACATTATTAGACAGTGCAGAGATTAATATAAATAGCTGACCTCTACTAGTAGAGGTGAGTTATTTAAGTGTGATTTAGGCTGAAATGGTTTGCAATAATGAAGATTAAATGGGTATATAAGATAGTGCAGGCTTTTTCTCAGGCCTATTTAGCTATATGAAAGCTCAGATACATCTGTAAAAGCTCATACTGGGCATGGTTTTTACAGCTAGGTCACACTTTTCTCAACATCCTTTGTGGTTAAATGGTGTCAGAAGACATGTTAAAACATGTAATGTCATATTAGACACCTATGGTAACCCCATATAACAGAATTTCTTCCAGTATTTCTGGTGTGATTTAGGCTAAAATGGCTTGCAATAATTAACTTAATATGATAACATGATTAAAATGTTTCTGCTTTGTATAGGATGGGTTAAATGGTGTCAGAAGACATTCTTAAATACAAGAAATCTTATATTATTAGACAGTGCAGAGATTGATAATCATAGCTGACCTCTAATAATAGTAGAGGTGAGTTATTTAGGTGTGATTTAGGCTAAAATGGCTTGCAATAATGAAGATTAAATGGGTATATAAGATTGAAGTGCAGGCTTCTCCTCAGGCCTATTTAGCTATATGAAAGCCCAGAGCTATCTGTAAAAGCTGGTACTGAGGATCTTTTATGTTAAGCTATTTTATAGCTTAAGTCACACTTTTCTCAAATCAGGCTGGTTTAAAATGCGTCAGCATCGTTTAGGATTGGTTAAATGGTGTCAGAAGACATGTTAGACAGTGCTGAGATTGGTAACTAGCTGGTAACCTCCTTTTAGAGGCTTGACACACGGTCAAATAGCTTCATTATGTGGGTCAGATGCTTTTTTTAAGGGTTTTTGTGATGCTGAGGCTGGGCATGCCCATGTTGTTATTGGGTTAAATGCATTAGCTGGACCCCTGGCCTGGCCTGGAAGCATCTGATGAGGGTTAGATGAGTAAATGAGTAAATAAGCAGATGTTTTGGCTGGGTTATGTGTGTGGATGGCTGGTATCGATGGCTCTGCGGGCGTTGTTGCTGTGCTGTGTTGCAGTGACAGCTAGCTAGCACTAGTAGTAGTTGGGTTAGTATTATTATTATGGGCACAGCGGCAGTGATGATGGCAAACAGGATATCTACCAGAGGTTCACTAGCTGCAGAAAAACGGAGGGCATTCTCAATCCAAGCCTAAAAAACGTCTCCACACCATCTACTCTTAATCCCGACACGCTGCCCCCCTGGTTTAGGAACAATAGGAGGATTATGAAGCCCTAACCCCTTCAGTACAGCAGCAGAATGCAGCCCCAGGATTTACCTTTGAACAAGAAATCGTACTCATCGTCCCGGTTGCCCATGTTCCAGAAGACCGCGGCGAGCCTGAGTCCGAGCAGAAGCACACAGAAGGCCGGGCAGGTCCTCTAGGCTGCGGGCTGCGCGGAGAGGTCGGGAGAAAAGGGGGAAATAAAGGAGATAAATAGGAAAGACAATGCGCCAGTGCTGCCTGTCACATAGAGCTGACCGCAGGAAGAGGGATCTCTCGAGTCTGCAGAAGGGGAGGAGTCCCGGGGTCGAGGCCCATACCGTCCGCTAGAGGCCGTTAAACACACCGCCACTCTCTAATTCTCTCTAATTTTACTATTTATAGGTTTATGTTTGAGTAAAATAAACATTATTGTTTTATTCTATAAACTACAAACAATATTCCTCCCAAATTCTAAATAAAAATATTTTAACTTTTTTTTAAAGCATTTATTTGCAGAAAAATAAAAAAAGGCTGAAGTAAGACCCTCAAATAATGTAAAGAAATAAAAAACTTTAAATATTTTTTATAAAGTTTTAAAAGTTCAGAAATCAATATTTGGTGAAATAACCCTAGTTTTTTAGATCAGTTTTCATGCATCTAGTCACGTTCTCCTCCACCAGTCTTACACACTGCTTTTGCAAAACTTCAAGCAGTCCATTTCAGCCATTTCTGGTTTGATGGCTTGTGATCATCCATCTTCCTCTTGATTACATTCCAAAGGTTTTTTTTTTACAATTTGGTAAAATAAAAGAAATTCATCATTTTTAAGTGATTTTTTTTCCAGAGCTGTATGTAATTTCTTATTTTTTTTTATTTGCATTTTACGGAGGACCTAAGGTGACATAATGTAAAAAAGCAATCTTAATCTTGTGTTTAATTTTTCTATACATTTATTTTTTTCTATATGTTGTACTTGGTTTTGGAAAAAAAGATCAAAACAATAAAAAAAGATAATTAAGTCATGGACACATCTTATAAAGGCATGGGAACAAGATAAATAAATTAAGTAATGGCCGGGGGCTCCGAGTTGGCCAGCGGGCTAAGAACTGTCACTATGATCAGGAGCTCACTGGTTCAAACCCTGTTCATGTGGCTTTAACATACCTGAAGGTTGAATGTACAAAGTTGATCAACTTTTTAAAATCAGCACCAAATCCAATGCTGATTCAAGCATAATATCAACATTGATTCAACGTTAGAATGCCAGCTGAGCTGATTTACTCAATAATGAGAATTCTATGGGTGGCATGGTGGCTTAGTGTTTAATATGTTCACCTCTAAAGGGTTTCAAGTCCCTATCTGGGTGGAGCTTCTATGTTCTCCTTGTGTTTATGTGCCCAGAAAATTTTGATACTCTAAATTGTCTTGTGATCATAAAATAGCTGCATAAATTAAAAGCTTTGCACATATTTTAAAATAAATTTTTAAATACAATAATAAAGGCATAATATATACAGTAATCTCCTGCAGGATTTTATGGTAGAGACCAGAACAAGTTGCCTCGGCCAGGAAGCTGGCTTGCAGTTCCTTAGATGTTCATCTTGGTTCTATTGTGATGTACCTGGATGACTGGTCACTTTATTCTCTGTACTCGGGGAATTTTGGCTGGTTGGACACTTCTGGGAAGTTTCACCAAGAAGAACACAATAGATTTTCTTGTGGTATCTCATTCAGAATTTCTTTGAATTTATTTTGTTTGTGGAGGCCTTTAAGACTACTTTACATTGTTTTATTGAACTCATTTAAGATGGCTGGTAGTAATCAAACCTGCATTTCATGTTTTTTTTTTCTTTTTCATGTTCCTGTTAATAACAATACTTAGTTTAAATGATATTTGAATGGTTACATATAGAATGAAAAATGGTTCCATTATTGTTAGAAGTCATAGAACCTCTTAGTGTCTGCCTAACCACCCTTGGTGTCCTTTGCCATTTAAAAGGCAGCTTCCAGAACACACACACACATACACACCTTAATGCCTGAGACTTGTTGCATCTGAGCCGCCATGTGAATACTCTCTTACAACACAGACACACACCTCATTGTCTTAGGTGTAATTCCCCAGTTCAGTTTTGTCTCGTCACACCCTGCTGCAGCCGTGACTGAGTTAATCTTCAACATGGAAGCCAACACCCACGATGATGAACTAACCATGCAAGATCCCTCTTGTCTCTGTGAGCTCGTCTCTGCAGCTGAAGACATCAGAGCAGCTGCTGTGAGTCAGCATGGTGATTGCTTTGAAATGTGGAGACTTTCCAGTTTTAATCACACTAGGCTATTAAGCCACAGAGCTGTTTGTCACTTACTGTAGGACTTCTGATTTAAAAGCAGCTTCTAAGCTCAAGACTTGGAGAAAAATTTATCCAGAGGCCTTAAAAAATGTTCCCACTCATATATTTGGTCTTAAAGTCAGAATATAATATGTGAATACATAGGAACATAAGATGTACAACCTGATGTACAAACATTTCATAATAGCCTTGTAAAAGAAAAGTGTATTAAGTATATTTTTAAAAGTATACTCAACATGGAAAAGTACAGACTTTTAAAAATTAAAATATATACCTAAACGCATACTAAATGTACTATTTTGGAACAACTTATGGCAAATTAAGTATATTTCAGTTGTAAATAAGCTACATTTTTATGTTTTTAAACACCTTTTTTAATACACTTGAAGTGTTTTTTAAGTGTACTACTTTGCCTATTGATGTACACCTTAATGCTATTGTAAAAAAAAACAATAAATAAACGGCACTTTAAGCAGTATTTAATGCCACTATATTCTATCAACACAATATACTGTTTAAAGCATATTGCTTACAAATAAATCTTACAAATACAGAGCAAGTATCTTTAGTATAGAAAGTATATTTAATGTATATTTTCATAAAGTATATTAAATTGAAAATGCACCTAATTTGAACATATTTCCTTAAGTATACTACTATTCTAAGTACTTAATTAAGTATACTTCCTTTTCACACGGGAGACCTTACTATTGTTTTTTGCAAAATCCATCCAAAATTCCCACTGTACAGAGAATAAAGTGACGAGTCATCCAGAAAATCACAATAAAACCTAGATAAATATCTAAAGAACTACAAGCCTCACTCATCTCAAACAAGGCCAGCTTCATAAATTGGACAACTTGCTGTAAATGACAGAACAGTGAATGCTGCTGGCTACCAGAAAATCTTGCAGGCGAATGACCATCAGTCTTTGATGTGAAGCTCAAGCACACTTGGGTTATGCATTAAGACGGTGACCTAAAGCACAACAGTAAATCAGCTTATTCAAAAGGACCTACCCAACTACCTAATGTCTGGGATGCTGTGGTAGTGTCTTAAATGAGCAGTTCAAGTCCTCAAGTTTGGCTGAGTTAAAAAGATTTGCAATTAAAATCACTTTAGAATTCCACCTTTCCACAGCATTGCAAAGATTGATCTCCATGTTTAAGAGTTAATGGTGGCACAACCTGTTATGAGCTTGAGTGGTTCTTTTCCATATTTAGCAGAAAATATTAGGATACTGTGGAAAATTTAAAATATATATATTATATTTTCCTATTTTTTAAATTTAATTTCTATTTTTTTCCCATTTTCTTGACAATTTACACAGCCAATTACTCAACCCACTCATTAGGACTCCCCCTATCGCTAGTAATGCCTCAACACACCAGGAGGGTGAAGACTAACACATACCTCCTCCGATACATGTGAAGTCATCCACCACTTCTTTTTGAACTGCTGCTGATGCAGCATTGCTGAGTATCATCACAGCGCTAATGCTCGGAGGAAAGCGCAGTGACTCGGTTCTGATACATCAGCTCACAGACACCTTGTGCTGCGGACATCACCCTTTGGAGTGATGTGCGGAGAGAGCGCAAGCTACATGAACAGGATTCGAACCGGCAATCTCCTGATCATAGTGCCAATGTTTAGCCTGCTGGACCATTTAGATGTCGTTTTAAAGGCAACATATGTTGCTCTAAGACCTCAATGTACTTTTGTGCATTAATGCTAATCACAGAAGTGTACTGACAAAATCTCATACCTTAATGGACCCTGGCATTTGGACTTGTTGCTGATAACAGTCTGGATGGTCCTTTTCCACTTTGGTCTGGAGCCCCCATTGTTTGTTTCTTCCAAAAAGGATCTGAAATACTGATTAATTTAAACACAATAAACATTTGAGTTGATGATGTTTCTGAAAATGGTTAACAAAAGGCTTATGTTTTGCAGAACAAAGTTTTAAGTGGCATTAATTGTATAGTGATCTTTATAAAAGGTTTTAGTACTACTAGCTTCCCAAAGAGCTCTTTCTAAGAGGTTAGTGTTCAGTCTTAAATGATTAAATTGAATACAGGACAATTAGAATCTAGCAGCCAATTGGCACTTTCCATAAATCCCTCCGAAAGTCACACTATGTCATCAGCTCAGTCTCGGTTAAGTCATTAAATCTACATGCAAGGTTGTGGACTGTGTACTTTGCTGAGCTCAGGTGTTTAGAATGGCCTTTTACCTTTGCTATTGTGAATGAAGTCACTTCCCTGAAGCGACCCAGTGTCAGTAAGGCCACACAAATCACAGCAAAGAAGAACATCTGTAATCTAATCAAATACACAGAAGGCCAGAACTAGTGGAACAAGATATTATGATTACACAGTGCTGATATGTAGTCTATGAACACTGTTTTCCAGTTCCTGATTGGCAGTGTTGCAGGATTTTGTTGCACGTGAGTCACATGACTAGCTAATGATTAAGTGTTTTTTGAGTTGAATCAGGTGTAGAAGAGCAGGAAAGCATGCAGTGTAGTGCAGGTGGTCTACAGGACAGTAGACCGAGAGAAGCCATAGGTTAGACTATACCCAGATAACAATGTTTGGTTATTAAAACGTTTTTTAAATGCTACAATTAATGTTCTTAGAGTATTTTTTTTTTTAATTCTGTCCATTTTTTTTTTAGTTTTGGGAATGTTGCTTTTAACATTTCCTGATGTTCCATATGTTAGTATTCATGTAATTGGGAACGTTATCTGGGAAATGGTCTATTAAAATTGTGATGTAAACCATTATTATGTCACATGTTTTTAAAACATTACTGGAACATTATTTCTGAATTGTGACAGGCTAATCTTCCTGGAAACTTTTACAACATTGATAAACATTCTTATAACGTTTTCTTTTTTAGCTGGGTATAGGCATTGAGTACATTGCAGTAACATGTGCATGCAGTTTTCAACAAGACAATGCAAAACCACATGGGGTCCTTATTACAAGAATGTGCATTCAGATGAAGATGTTACAGTAATTACAGCAATTATTTTTATTACCTAATTTTTCATGTATAAACTTGAAAGCATATTTTGTCATATTTTACTATTTTAACTGATTCTGTTTGTGAATGAAAGGATGAATCAGTTGCTTGAATTCATAGAATAAAATGAGTTTACTTTTTTATATTATTTTTAATATGTTTTATTTATTTTAATTAATTTATCTATTGCTATTTATTTCTGTTCTAATTATTCGATTTTTTTTACTTTGATTCCTATGTTCTGAGCTCATTATTATTCATTTTACCATTTCTTAACATTCTTATCATTTCACTATACTTTTACTATTATTATCTTTCTCTTTATTTTATATTTTATAAATTCTTTATTTTTTATGTGTCAATTTGTTTTTATGGTCTGTTAGAATTTTAATTATTTTTTCTTTTTACATTTATATTTTATTCATCTATATTAAATATTGATTTTTAATATTGATTTGGTTTATTTTTACTATTTTGTTCCTTATTATTTCTAATTTCTTATTAAATGTTTCAAATCCCTTTTATACTGTAAATGCTCGGCAACATTGTAAATGAGGGTCTTTCTCATTATGTATTCCCGAGTAAAAATAGAAATTTAATTGATTGATTGATTGATGGGCACTGTTATATTTTTATTTAAGATAAAACTATTACATCTTTTATCACTTTAAACTACTTAGAACAAGTTATGTTCAGTGCAAACCTGATGTAAAATTAGGTTGTTTTTACATGAAATTGACTAATAAAGGGGCATTCATCACCTGCCCAAATCATTACTACTATTCTGTTACTTTTTTCTTGTTGCAGGTTATTTAGAACAATTACAACATACTGTAATGTCAGTGTAGAAGCAGAACAATAGGCAGGAAGTATTGTAGGAGCTCTTTAATTGTGAAGTAATTATGAAATGTGGGCAGAAGGCCTTATTCACGTGAATAAACAATAGTGAATCAGTGAGCTTGGTTTCAGTGCACACACATACTGTACATGTAACCGTGAAGTCACTTACCACAGCTGACCTCCCAATTATAATAAGTCTACACATGTCTGATAGTCTGATAGTAACCTGCTGGTTTGAATCCCGTTCATGCAGCTTGCCATCAGTGCCCAGAACCCTGAGAGAGCACAATTGGCCTTGCTCTTTCTAGGTGGGTAGATGGCACACACTCTCTCCCTACATCACTCCAAAGGGTGATGTCGATCAGGCGTCTGTGAGCTGATATATCGGAACCGAGTCGCTGTGCAAAAGCAAACCGCCTGTCCTTTTTTCACCTCCTCAACCTGAGCATGAACTTCAGACCAGCTGTTTTCTCTCCACTCCAGCAAAAGATGCTCCGCATATGAGCTGCTAACACATCCATTTCCCTTTATAAAGCTATGAGTCATCTCTCAAATATGATGTTTTTTTGTTGTTGGTGAAGAAGGCAACTTTTAAACATGTGTAAATGTTCGCATGTGAGTTGTTTCAGGGACAGATTTGTTCACATTACACACAGATACAGCTCACTTACATTTGTGAATGTGAACCGTCAAGATAGCAAAGTCCGATCTGAGCAAAAAATCTAATTTGAGCAATGTGGCTTGTAATGTGAACATAGCCATATATAGTTAGAATTTTTAATATTATAAGAAAGTTTTTAAGTTTTGAGTAAACACCACCATGATGTCAACTAAGTTTTGATATTGCTTGCTGGCTAGCCAGCTGAAATTGCATAAGGCTTATATGTAGTCATCAACATTGCAGCTGTTACTAAGTACTCTAATGTCACAACAGTTCACTGGATTGATTTCTGCCACTGGTTTTGAAGGTTCAACTGACTTACAGGCATCTGGTAGAAACATACAAGCCGAATTGTTGTTGTCAGGCTAGAAGTGGCAGCTGCTATTTAGTTATTAGAAGCAATCAGCATTGCAGGTTCCAGCTGTTTTAAATGCTTTTCTTACTGTAACTCTGTGTGTCTCAATTAAACCCTTTAAAACTGTCAAGACTCTTGCCACTGATCAATACTGTACTTAAGAAATTATGATATTATGGTGATACATGGTAAGGGCTGACAGTAAATGTTATTTCTTGCCAGGTAATGAATATTATGACCCATTGCTTGCTGGCAAGCCAGCTGAAGTTGCTTAAGACTTATATTAAGGCTTACATCAACACTGCAGCTGTTACTGAGTACTCTAATGTCACAACTTGGTTGGAAGGTTCCACTGACTATAAACCAACAAGCCTAGAGGCAGCTAAAAGCCTGCAAGTGGCAGCTGCCAGTTAGTTAGTGGCATTAATCAGCATGGCAGATTTGATTTAAGTTTATTAACCCTTTCAATGGTCAAATTGTGACAGCCAATCATAAGTATTATGATAGTAGCTTGGCCCCACCCACTATCCATTGGAAAAATAGAGTAAACACCACCCCACAATATGATATATATTTTTTTACTGCTTAGGAATGTTTTGTGAAATAGAAAAAATATAGATAATGAATATATCATGGTTAAACCAATTATTCTACTTTTTTATTATTCCATAACTTATAGAACAGAAACAAGAAAAAAAAAATATTGATGTATTTATTTATTTATTTATTTATAATTTTATAAATTATTAATTGTTTTTTTTAAAAGCACCACCAATGTTTGCGTGCAGTTCAAATACAGATTTATTTTTTTATTTTTATTTTTGTTTATATTGTTAATAGAACAGAGCCAGGAAAATATATATATATATATATTTTTTTTCTCTTTTATTAAGAATGCACTTTCTGCAATGCTCTTAAAAACAAGACTCAGAAAATAGATAAATAAAATAATAAATAATCCAATATACATTAAATAGTTTTTCTTATTTTTCTTTGTTCTGTATTGTATTATTAACAAAATAAACTAATTTTAAAAAAAAAATAAAACATACAGTTTAAATGCTAAGTTAAAAAAAAAAAATATATATATATATATATATATATATATATATATATATATATATATATTGTCATTAATATAATATGAAAAACAAATAAGTTAAAGAATATTTCTAGAGATGTATTTAAATTTATTTAGTATTACATTTAATGATTTAATGAACATGACCTGTTACACGTACGCCACCTCCCCCCGGATGACGTCGGTGATCAGCTGACCCGCAGTGTGACGCAACCTGAGTGAAAGATGGCGGCGTCCTTGTGCAGGTGCTCTGGGGTGAGGTTACTGTTAATATGCGCTGTTTCTGCGGTATTTGGCGGCTAAATATCGGCAATAAAGCGGCGATAGATAAACACGCAGCTGTGTTATATTGGCAGCGCGTGGAGGGGGCGGGTCTCTGTGTTTCTGTCTCTTTTCTGCTTTCTGTTAATCCGCATTGCAGATCTTTCAGCTTCCATCCATTCATTTCTAGCCAACACTGACTACATATACATGAGCTACTGTGTGTGTAACATTCACTGCACGTTTTTGTATTTTCTGTCGAAATGTCTATAGAGATATAGCCTTTAGTGTTTAGTTATTATACTTAGGAAAAGAGTGCTAGGTGACTATTAAAACTCAGTCATGGAGCTCCTCATGGGGTCTCCAATAGACTTGTGGCTGATTGGGGACAGGAGTTCTTATTGACAATGAATGGAGGTGAGACCATGGATATTGTAGTAATCACTATTCAGTGCTAGAAGACACGATGATATGATAAGAGTTTAGATATGGTCTGATTTAAATAATCTTTAAAAGCCCACTTTACCTATTATTATCTACTTTTCACAACTGCTTTCAGCACTCCTCTGTTTCTACACATTTTACATGTGCATAACAAGGTCAAAAGTGTGGATACATCTCTTCTAATTCAATATTTTCCTTCTTTATATGATTTTTTACATTGTAAATTTAATATTGAAGACTATATTACAGCTATACAGGAAGACATGTTGAATAAATATGTAAACAAAAAAGGTTTAACCAGAATATGTTGTATTCTTTAGATTCTTTAGAAGTAGCACATTTACCTGTTAATCTCAGTGTCTTCATGAGGGAGAGGCACCTGGAATAGTTTTCTCAGCATCTTGAAGGATTTTCTGGAGGTGCTGAATGATAGTTGGTGCTTTTCCTTCCTTCACACTGTGGTTTAGGTTTAGGTCAGGAGATTGTGGAGAACAAACACTGTTTTTTTTACTGTGTAATGAAATAAAAACATTAAATAAGGAGGTGTATCCAAACTTTTGACTGGTACTCTACACCTCACTGAATGGAAATATTACCTGCTATACTGTTTACAGTGGACTATCTAAGTGTTCTATTATATTGTTACATTCTTATTTTAGTCTCATTTCTGTTTCTTGGTTTACTGTGATATGCAAATTTCCCTCTGGCATTATTAAAGTTTTGTATATAGCTAGATGACCTAGAAATGATTTGGTCTTAAAGACAAGACCAATGTAAAATAAAATATAAAACAGTAATAATAAATGTAAGAGAGTGGTTTGAATGTACTTTTTAATAAATGTGAAATATTTAGTGTTTTTCTGTTTTGCAGCTCTTGCTCAGGAGAAGCACAGTCCTGTCTGCAGCATGTCGGAATCCTGTGTTAAGTTCAGGCAGGGTCCAGGGGTGCCAGTCAGTGGCTGTACAGGTAAATCACCTTCTCTTTCAGACATCAAGGTGGTTTGAACTGATGTTGGTGTGTGGTTTATTAATATATAAAACCATCTCATCACGATTTTACTTTTTTTGTTTAATTACTACTTGCAGTATTTCACCTAACATAATGTTCGTAATGTGAATACTTGTATTTTTATTAATACTTTATTTATATCCTTTGTAATTGTTAGAAGAAAGAAGTACTTTTCAGGACTTCAGTACTAGCCATTAAACAGTGCTCATTAAGCAGGGAGGGCTATGGGCCTTGCTCAGTGGCCCAACATTGGCAGCTATTTTATTGAAATATATTTGTTTATTTAATAATATAATATGGGAAATAAATAAGTTAAATATTATTTCTACAGATGTAATTGACTTTATTTAGTATAAAATTTAAATCATGACCGGTCACACGTACGCCACCTCTCTTCAGATGATGTTGATGATCAGCTGACCTAATAACTATTTACAATATTATACATTACATGATGTTCTGTACATACTTGTATGTTTATTTATATTTTATTTATATAATGTATAATTATACGAATTGAGCAGAAAGGGCTAAGGGCCTTGCTCAATGGCCCAACATTGGCAGCTATTTCAATTAGCTTCTGTGATCAAATTTACAGAGCTGGAGGTATACAAAAATATCAGTACGTAGCAAGGTATTGTGATTTTATGTTTTGCTATATTTTATTGCTTCATTTTTCTTCAGGTTTCCCCCTTTATGTGCAAATATGCATCAAAATTAAACAAGAAAAGAAGAAATGATGGTTGTTTGCCACACGTCCATGTTCAGAACCACACAGCTAAGGATAGGAATGAAGTGCTGGTGAAAACCAAAACTTCAGTAGCAGAAGCTAGTTACCTCAGACCTCCATGTCTGATTGGTTTGATTCGGTGGTCTGTAACAGTGCCGATTGCTGCTTGCTGCTGAATTGTGGCTACAAATCACATCTATAAATTGCGTCGTTGCTTAGAAAATGGCTGGCCATGTGTCGCTCTGTTGCCTGCTAGTCTGAATAAAGGGTCATATTTTGTGTTGCTTACAGTTTCACAGTATATTTCCATATATTGCAATATATGGAAGTGTAACTTTCTACTTTCTTTTATATTGTAGTAAGTATTGTATCCAGATTCTTGCCAATATACAGTTAAACTACATTAACCTCTAAGCCAATTGAGTTGTTGACTTCTTTCCTGACTCTGAAGTGTATTTTGGCTCAGTATCTTGCTGAGTAATGAAGGATGACCATGTTACATGTGACCCTGATGTGTTGATGTACTTGAAGGATGATTTTTTTTGTTGAATAAAACGAAGCTCATATTTGAGCAGTGCTGAGTTATATAAACGATTTTTAAATATATTGGTATCCTGTGTTCCCCTGCAGCGCTGCTATGCCTCGGGAGGGCGCAGAAGCTTCCTGGGCGAGTTCGTGGACTCTCTGAAGCAGGAGCTGAACAAGAACAAGGAGATGAAGGAGAACATCCGGAAGTTCAGGGAGGAGGCCCGTCGGCTGGAGGAGTCTGATGCGCTGCAGCAGGCCAGGAGGAAATATGTGAGTGGACTCGCGTGACCTCTCTGCTTCCTGCTTCCCTGCGGGAAGTGCAGCCTAACTGCTGAACAAGCCTTTCACTGCGTTGTGTGGAAACTGGAATTTTTCCAAGAAGCACAAGAGTGTGGGTGATTAACTGAGGTCACACTGCCTCACTGATCAGAACCTCAGAAATTAGTTCATAATAAATAAACACATTGCCTTTTCTGTCAGCAGACAGTAGTGGTATATATGTACAATTATATATTATATAATTAGATTTTATTTATTTAAGAAATCTATTTATTAAAAATATTTAATAAAAATAATTAATGCTCATCTGATTTTGTACTCATCTTTTATATTGAGAAAAAAAACAGAGAGAGTTTCTTACTAACCTTCTCTGAATACAGAAATATGCAGAGAAGTAAAATATTTAATTTTATTATAGTAACCTTTCTACATGTAGTTGTCTTGTTTCTTCTCAGTTACTTAAAATCTACTTTAAAATTACTTTAAATCCCTTAAATTCACTTTGCATTAATATGTATGTTTAAATGGGTTTTAAAGGCTATTTTTTCACGAATACATTTGTTTGGTTTGTATTTTATAAAAGTCGGTCGTGACTTAATGACCATGAGAAATGTGTGTCCCAGGCTGAGTTGAAAACCCCTGACTACAGAGACACAATTCTGCTCATTCTAATTTACAATTACTGTTCAGTAGCTTAACAAGTATTGCTATTTATATACTGCTGTCTCTCAACCAATCTGACTACAAAACTGACTGATTCATACATATTAATACATTCATGAATAGGCCTCAATTTGAGGAGAACTCTTACCAGAAATGGGGAACTTGAGAAACTATTATTAGCATTAGTATTATTGTTATTACAATCAATGATTACTAAGTGGGGCAAATATAAAGTTTACATATTTGTAATAACTAAAAAAAAAATAAAAAAAAATAAACCACATTCAGGACCTGGCACTGTCCTTCCTCTGATCGTCTAACTATAACTGCTGTGTACCATTCATACAAACTATAAATATGACAAAAAAATATGGCTCTTACAGGTTGTTTTTTGTTTATGAATGTATTTCATTTTGTACTGTTTAATATTTGGTATTAGGGCGAGGCGATATGCTACAAATATTGTATTGTATATTGTGTCTTTTTTTGATGCATGATATTTTCTCATTAGTAGTGGCAGATTAATTTTTTTATGTATTTTTTTTTAAATACATTTTTTTATATTTAAAATGTGCTGTATTTAATCTAATTAAATAGGACACAATATTGACACTTTCTGTAATGAAATGTGCAGTGGGTCAGAGTGTTTTTAAGCACTCAGAGATGCGTATAACTTACCATAAAATCTAATTTATCACAATACAATTAAATATTATCATATTGCCCAGCTGTATTGGTATCATTATTTACCTAGAAAAACAATCAATGCTGTATTTCACAAAAGGCACAAAGGGGATTTTTTTAAATGGTTGAATCAGTATCACATTGAACATTCCCTCGACCAGTTAAAATAGACTAATAGGATTCTTTTTTTTATATATGTTAAAGTATATATTTAATTATATGTATTTAATATTATGTTTCTCCATTCAGTGTAGTTCATATTAATAGAAGCTGTAGCAAAGAGGATCTGAGCTCAGAGTTTATTCAGCATATTAACTTTAATATATATTAGAGGAAGTTTCTGCAGCTGTAATTAAACAGTATTTATGTTATTGGCTGAGAGAAGTGAAGTTGTGATATGTAAATTGTGAGAGTGTTTTTAATAATAATTTTAAAATATTTAATTGAACTTCTTCTTCTTTTTCTCAGAAAAGCATCGAGTCAGAAACAGCTCGGACCTCTGAGGTGCTGAAGAAGACTCTGGGGTCTTTATCAGACTCGGTTAAAGAGGTGCGTGCAGTGAACTCCCTTCTGTCAACATGCAAATGTGGTATTTTTGTGTGCTGTATCACATGACCATATGCAAAACAGCTGGTTTAGTGTGGACGGTTAAGTGCTGCTAGAGGAAACACTGGGCTGGACATTCTCTGTCCTTCCTGTGACCTGAGTTGAATTGATTTATCTGTATTTTTTGTAAAGGATAGCTGTGTGCAAAAGTTTCGGCTCCCCCGCTCATACTGCATGTGTTGTTTGATTATCTGAAAGTCGAAATTCGTTTAAGTTTAATGAAGCTTATTATTGTTTTTAACTTATGGGAAACAAACAAACAAAAAAATAAATAAAATGTTATGTACAAAGGTTCTGGTGCATTTTATATATTATTATATATTTTCCCAGTATAATAAAATTACCAAATAGAAATAAGTAGAATTCCATATTTAAACATTTGTTTACTTTTTTTCACTCACACAGTCAAGCAAAATGCAATTTAAAGAATGTGTTCAATCCTTTTGCATGCAATTGTACCATAATTATAATGTAGAATTTTGATTTAAGTACTATTTCATGTCACCTTGCCATGAGCATTCTGGTCAGTGTTCAACCTCACTCACAGGATAGAACCTCACAACTTAGACAGATGTGGACGATTTCAGGTCTCCACCTGATGTAACAATTCATGATCAATTTACACACTGCAGTTCCATGACTTTTGGCATGTCGTTGTTATACAGTACATATCATGAAGACTATGAAGCAAAGCAAATATTATAAATATCTTCATATTTAAAATGTTTGATCCCAATTCCTCTTATTTTTCAGTAGCTTCCTAAAATGTGTCTAAACTTTTGACTGCTGCTGTATTTGTGGAGGTTGCTGCTTGTTTCATGGCCCTCTGCTCCGTGTTTTTGCAGGGCTTTGAGGAGGTGGGCCGTACTGACCTGGGTAAGAAGATAAAGGAGGGAGTGGAGGAGGCAGCCAAAACTGCCCGAACCTCAGCAGAGTCTGTATCCAAGAGCAGTGAGGTGCTGGGAAAGACCAACGCTTTCAGGGTCATCTCACAGGTCAGTACAGTGTCTATATATTAATATAGACCAGTGGTTCTCTAACTGTTTAGGCCATGTGATATCAATGATCTCACTAAAACTTTCAAGTAGAGAAGAGAATAATGTAATAAACAGCACCAGTTTGCTTCTGCTACCGTTCCAGCTAAGCGTTATACCGTATTTAGCAGATTATAAGGCGCAATATTAGTGAACGTCTAATTTCTGGTCTATTTTCTGGTCTATTTTCGTACATAAGTAACACCAGATTCTAAGGCTCATTTTAAAAGACAATAGTAAGGAACAAGGGTGTCGCAATGTTCCCCTTCTAATTTTTTTTCTAAGCCAAATGAGTGCTGGATGTTATTCTACACAGATGTCTCTCCTGAAAACTGTTTATTTGGGTGAGTAAAGCACTTCCATTTATTTACAGTAAGCTTAGATTTCCAGTATTTTAGTATACTAGCTTAGCACTAGTAAATGCCACTCGACAGTGCTACACTGAGGAACCCTGAGTGTTCCGGTAAACCAGGGCGCTATCAGCTAGCGGTTCCTCCCACCTAGCTTGTTTTAACACGGTAAACAAGCAGACTACAGTCCGATATACTCACCCCTAAAAAAAGCTCTCAAAAGAGCTAGCGCCGCAGTTAGCGGCTAATGCTAATACTGCTCCAGCCTTAGTGCTGGAGCAACTTCTCTGAAACTCCTTTGAAATGCTGTACTTCAGTGCAGTGGCTTTACTGCACCTTACAACCTGACTAGTAGAATTCATACATAAGGCGCACTGAGGATTTTTTGGGAAAATTAAAGGATTTTAAGTGCACCTTATAGTCCGAAAAATACGGTATATTAATTCTAAAAACAGGATGTCTGTAATAGCTGCTGGTTACTAGAGCAACCATGGTGCTGCTTATGCCGTTGATACAAAAAATACTGCGAACATTGAGATGTGAGACAACAAACTTCATCAGTCTTCATCAGCTCGTTAATGCAACCTTTATACCAAAGAAAAACAGAATTAGAAGATGACAAGCTAAAAGAGAGCACAACAGAGTAGTTGCTAAAACGACCAGATTGATTCACTCTGAAAGGAGACTGCAACACAATGCAAGTTTTAAAAGTAATCTTTAGCGTGCTCAGTGCAATTACACATTCTCAACAAAAACCTACATACTGTCATTTTAACTGTAGGGACTATAAAAGTGATGTGAATAATACAATTTAACTGAACGGAAGTGTAGACTTTACATACAGGTTCTAACATTAAGAAATAAACTCTAATGAATCTAATGTTACGAAAATAACAGATCAATTCATTATCAGTTTTAATTTCTGAGGTCATCTATCATACTACATTGGAAAGTTTTACACATACCTTCTGAGCCTGAGACCTACTGATGTAGACCAGTGGTCCAATAAAAGCACTTTTTTAGCTTGTGTGCCTCCTGTTTGTGTGAGCAGGGTATGGAGACGGTGAAGAAGGAGATGGACGAGGTGGTACAGGGCGGGCCGTACCGTGCCCCGTCCCAACTGAGGAAGAGGAGCGAGTTCTCATTTAAATCAGCCGAGAACGAGACCAGAGTGTTTGAAGCCAATGAGTGAGTTCCATTCTCAGTCCTGGACACTTAACATACACATTTGTAACAGGTTACAACTGGAGAGTACCAGTCAAGAGTTTGAACACACCTTAAATTCAGTGTTTTTTCCATTATTTTAAAATGGTCTGCATTGTAGACTAATATTAAATCATCCAAACTATTAAGAAAAACACATGCAGAGTTATTTAGTAAACAAAAAAGTGTTAAACCAGATAGTTTCGCACATCTTGGCTTTGATTTTCTCAGTCAGCTTTATGAGGTAGAGTCACCTGGAATTCAGGCTTTCAGTTAACAGCTGTGCTGAACTCATCAAGAGTAAATTACTTGAATTTCTTGCCTCTGAATGTGTTTGAGAGCTTCAGTTGTAAAGTTGTGATGAGGTAGAGTTACAGGTATACAGTGAATAGCTCTATTTAAGTTATGTTCTAATCCATATTATGACAAAAACTACTCAACTAAATAAAGAAAAAAAATGACTTTAGGAAATGAAGATCAATCAATCCAAAACATTTTAAAATCTTTGAAAGTATCCTCAAGTGCGGTTACAAAGACCATCAAAAACTTTATGATGAAACTGGCCCTCATCAGGAACACCACAGGAAAGGAAAAGAACGAGTTTCCTCTGTTGTACGGCACAAGTTCATCACAGTTACCAGCCTCAGAAACCGCAATTTAACAGCACTCCAGATAAGAGCACCTGAAGGCTTTACTGAGTATTTTGGTTTGTTTAACACTTTTAAGTTACTACATGATTCATTGTGTGTTCCTTCATAGTCTGGATCACTTCAGTATTCATTTACAGTGTAGGAAAATAAATAAAACAATAAATGAGAAGGAAAAAAAATAAGAGACTTAAAAATGCTGAGTTTCTTTGATTTTACCAAATTGAAAACCTCTGGAATATAATCAAGAGGAAGATGGATGATCACAAGCCATCAAACCAAGCTGAACAGCTTGAATTTTTGCACCAGGAGTAAAGGCATAAAGTTATACAAAAGCAGTGTGTAAGACTGGTGGTGGAGAACATGCCAAGATGTATGAAAACTGTAATTAAAACCAGGGTTATTCCACCAAATATTGATTTCTGAAATCTTAAAACTTTATGAATATGAACTTGTTTTCTTTGCATATTTTTTGTTATTTCAGACGTTTCTAATTTTCTGCTAATAAATGCTCTAAATGACAATATTTTTTATTTGGAATTTGAGAGAAATGTTGTCTGTAGTTTATAGAATAAAACAACAATGTTAATTTTACTCAAACATGTACCTATAAATAGCAAAATCAGAGAAACTGATTCAGAAACTGAAGTGGGCTATACATTTTTTCAGAGCTGTATATACATTTATATTATACAACTGTATAATATTATAGTAGGATAGGATATGATTTTTTGGAGCAGATCAACATGAACCTGTTGGCACTTTGCCTAGTGTTGAACCCCAGTCTAGACGTCATTGTGGTACTGATGTAGGAGGTATGTGAGCTATAAGTGTGTGTTTTTCTTCACAGGGACGCTACTGGAGTTGTGCTGCACAGAGACTCAAAGTGGTTTCAGCAGTGGAAAGACTTCAAAGACAACAACGTGGTGTTTAACAGTAGGAGCCAATATTTCATTCTCCCTTTCCGTTTAGAAAGAAGTTTCATACAATCAGCTGTTCAGTTCTACTACTGAACACCAGATGGGGCTAAACTCATGTTTTAGGTATTACAGCACTTTGAATTTGCCTGCAATAATCCCTCCTTTTTCTCTGTTTTTCTGTCCTTTTTTGTCTTAAAGGATTCTTTGAGATGAAGATGAAATATGACGAGAGTGATAATGCGCTCATCAGAGCCTCACGCGCACTTACAGACAAATTCTCCGACATTATTGGTAAGCTGGCTCTTTTTTAACTGTGTCTAAATATTGCAAACCAAAATTGAAGAAACATTTTAATGAAATGCTTAGTTTTCCCTTAGTCTGTATGTTGCCAGCACATTTATTTTTATTTCTTTAACTCTCTATGGCATGAAGTTGCCCTCAAGCAAAAAATTGGGTTGTTGCCTATTACACCATACCATAACATACCTTATTTTTTATGTATTTATTTTATTTTTAATAAAATGTTACAAGGCATATCTATGTCAAATACAATGAGGTGTACAAGTGGTTCATAAATAAAAATATGTCTGCCCGGCCAAAAAAGCAACAGTATGTGCTGAAAGAATGAGGTCAGCTGACTACCTGAATATACTGAATATAGACCAGGTTATTCCATCAATGGATTTTTTCTTCACTGATGAACACGGCATATTCCAAGATGATAATGTCAGGATTCATGGAGCTGGAATTGTGAAAGAGTTCAGGGTTCAGGGAGCATGAGATCATCATTTTCACTCATGGATTGAGAGAGTTCACCACAGAGTCCAGATCTTAACCTCATTGAGAATATTTGGGATGTGCTGGATGGAGAAGAGCTGCTTTGTGCAGCGGTTGGTCAGACTCTACCATCATTAATACTGCTGCAAGATCTTGGTGAAAAATTAATGCAGCAACACTGGATTGAAATACATTTTGTGACATTGCAGAAGCTTATTGAAACAATGCCACAGTGAATGCATCCTGCAATCAAAGCTAAAGGCGGTCCAATTAAATATTAGTGTGTGACCTTTTTTTTTTGTCCAGGCAGTGTACCTTCTTACGGTATTCTTACTATCTTGATGTAAGCTTACTAAAACAAGTTTTTTTTTCATTGGTTTCCTTTGCCATAGATCACTTTTGTTAGGGCCCTCAGCTCTAAAGCAGTGGTGATTTCAAATAATCAGCTTGTTATCAAAATGTTTAAAAAATGTCTGAAAGACTAGTTCCTAAAGAAAAATCTCTCATGTAGTTCTCTCGGTAAATCTCTCGGTAGTTGTTTGATTTATTTCTACCCAAAAATATAATGCTTGTCATAGATAGTTAAATAGTTAAATATTGTAGCTTTGTATCCTCCTTGCATTCCTGTTATTCATTAGATTGGTGTTAATGTGTGTGTTTGTTGTTGTTTTATCTGTTGTCAGGTGGTATGTTTTCCAAGACGGAGATGTCTGAAGTGCTAACAGAGATCCTCAAAGCTGATCCCAACTTTGATAAAGACTCCTTCCTCCGCCAGTGTGAAAATGATATCATTCCCAATATCTTAGAGGTGAGCCACCTGACTATACAATGACCATAAACTGTTTAGAGTATGTAAGGGTTCTGTGTGGATAGGTGGATAAACTTGTCTATAATCTGTCTATAAATTAATTAATTTATAAATAAATATATCTTCAAAATTTAAAATTTTACATTAGAAGGAAGTTATAATGGTCAGTATAATGTGTTAGAAATTCGGCTTTCAGGCATCAGGAGTCAGAATCAGGAATCAGGAGACAGCTTGAGAGATGACTTGAGTTTATTCTCGTGCAGACAGAAAATCTACACGGGCACAGCTTAGTTGGTCGTTGCTCCCTCTGTGTCCACCTGACTAGTCCATGTGACTTGTCTGTCTGTTACTATCTGTGTGAGACTCTCTGACCGAGACTCAACTAGACTGAACTAGACTAGACTGAGCTAGACTGAACTGAACTAGACTGACCTGAACTAGGCCGAGACTCAACTGAACTACTAAGACATTTTAGCAGGACTTTACATACAGGTGAAACTGCTTTGAACACAGCAGGGGGAGAAAGGGTAAGGGTTTATGGAGGAGTATGTGGGGTGTCATCATTGGGGGTCTCTATCAACTTATGTTAAACAAAGGAGAGATGTGAGAGATAAGGGTGAGGGGCAAAAGGTTAGGAGTGTATAAGGGAATGGGGGGTTAAGCAGTGAGACAGTTTAGAACCTAAGAAAACTTAATAAAAGTACAATTTGTTGTTGACAGAATCTCTCAAATGGTTTGATTTTGGAGCATTTCTATTGGTCCACAATCTATTTGACAATGTAAAAAGCCAAATTACTATACCGTAGTGTCAAAAAGATGTTTTTGCACAACAGCATCAATATGTTTGTATAAGATAATTTAAAATTAGTAAGAAACCTTTATTGTCAATGCACAGTGTACAACAAAAATGAGCAGCATCTCTTAAGGATTATTGTACAAACCCTGAATAGCTTAAGAGATTTGTTAAAATAAATGTGTAAAAAAATATGCATTTAATTAATTAATATGCATGTAATTTAATAATTCTTTGTAATGTGAATGTGTGTAACAGCACAATTCATTTGCATGTGTTCCCTGCCCTTAGGCAATCATTAGAGGAGAGCTGGATGTTCTTAAAGACTGGTGTTATGAAGCTGTAAGTAAAAATCTTGCCGTTTGCTTTTTAATGATCTACAACAAGCTGATTTTCGCCCTCTTTAATGGTCAATTCAATCAAATTTACTTTACCTTAAATAAACCACATTTTTAAATCAGTTCACTGTGTGTTCACTGTATGTTTTGCTTTTGCTCTTCCTCTCTGCACATCGTTAGACGTACAGTCAGCTCGCACACCCTATTAAGCAAGCTGTAGCCATGGGCCTGCAGTTCCAGTCCAAGATCCTGGATATCGACAACATTGATGTGAGTAAACAAACCTGTTGTCTGCAGACGATGGTGAACGCAGCACTTTACCATCAATAATAAAATCAGTTTATCTGATTAGACTCAGTGTAGTTAAACAGAGCTTTGCTGATTTTTACATGCATTACTGTTTAACGTGATCTATTGATCTGTGTTGTTATTGATGGAAGTTCTGATTGTGCCTCTGGTCAGTACGCTATACCTGTTTAACATTCTTGCTCTCTGTTCTTGCCTGTATTTGACTCTGTTTGCGTGGGTGTATCTCAGCTGGCCATGGGGAAGATCATGGATCAGGGACCTGTACTGATCATCACCTTCCAGGCACAGATGGTCATGGTGATCCGGAGCCCTAAGGGTGAAGTAGTGGAAGGAGACCCTGTGAGGGAACTGAGTTTATATTAGTGCTAAACCCCAGTCTAGAGTTCTTAGTATGTCATCTATGACAAAATCTTAATTATTGTGTTAACGATGTGCAAACGGATTGGATTATTGGAAAAAAATAACCAGAACATTTTGACTTCATGCATTGACTACATTTACATTTACATTTATGCCATTTAGCTGATGCAACTTACAGAGTTATTACTATTACATTTTGGGCCAGTGTAGTATTAGGAGTCTTGTCCGTAGACTCTTATTGGTGTAGAGCAGTATAGTCACCCAGATTGGGAACTGAAGCCCTTTTTAAAAAAAAAATCTAATTCAAAAAGCATCAAAACTACCCTGAGATATTATAATAAAGTAAAAAAAAAAAAGCCCTAATCTACCAGGTCTAATACACACTACACTATTATAACTATTATAGTCTCTCTCCCATAAATACAGTGAAATGCTAGCAGTTATGTATTTTAATCATAATTTTAATTTAAATTCCTAAAAATATATTGTTGTTATATATACAGTTAATTCTTAAGCTATTGACTCTCTGACCAGTCTAACCTTTCTTTTCATATTTGTTAAAAACCCGTAACAGGTCAGGATTTGTGTCAGTTTTCTGCCTGACATTGTACCACTAAATCTTAAGGATTTCTATTCAAGCTTTACATAAAAAGCTTTTTTTAATAAGGAACATTACTAAAAATCTTTTCGAAATTTGTAATTCTAGTAGAAAAATATATGAGAAAAATATTTAAGTAAACCTGCTAATGTCAAAATAAAAATTCTGAATACTAACCAACCAATAAATGGCCTCCAAAGCTTTAGTTTTGTTATGTTTGTCTAGTTTTTACTTCTTTTTTTAAACAAGCTGAATTTTTGTTGATTCCTGTTACTGATCTGGAATTATTAAGTGAAGGAGAGAAAACAGGCAGCTTCTTCAAGTGTCCTGTAGGAGATTTTAAAGCCCTCAATAACTTATTATACTGCAGAAAAAAGGGTTTTGTATCACCTACAGCTGTAGCCTGTATACGAGACAAGGCAAGTTAATAGGTTATTTCACTATTAAGTGAATATAAGTGACAGTCTGCAAGTTTTGGTGAGAATATAATAGAATATTACAGTATAATTACACTGGGTGCGCTAAAACTAAAAGGTACTTTTAAAACATGCATTTTTAATGGGTGGCCTTATGGGATGAAGAGATATTGAGAAATATATGTTGTATATCACCTTACAGCTAAAAAAATCTATATATATGTGTAGTGTGCATAAACCTTAAATCATTACCAATATATATATATATATATATATATATATAAATATATATATATATATATATATATATATATATATATATATATATATATATATATATTGTTTGTTTTTTATTGCTCATATAGCTGGACTACTCTTAAGGGGCTGTTTGCTAATGATGTGCTCCTCTCTCTCTCTCTCTCTCTCTCTCTCTCTCTGTTTTTGCTGTGTGTGTGCGTGTGTGTGTGTGTGTAGGAGAAGGTGTTGAGGATGATGTACGTGTGGGCGCTGTGCAGGGACCAGGAGGAGCTCAACCCACACGCTGCCTGGAGACTACTGGACATGTCCGCATCCAGCACTGTGCAAGTGATCTGAGAGGAACTCACACACTCAACACCACACAACACACACACACGTACATAAACACAGTCTTATACACACATGTACACACAGACAATCAGTAATTTACATTGCTAATGGCGTCTCTATTGGAAAACCAGCAGACCTCCTACACACACTACCTGAACAGCCTTTAGAGGGCAGGTAAGAGCATCTGTGTGTGTTGTGCTGCTGGGGACGGACACACTTCACGTTTGTTACCTCACACTCACACAAAATCATCCTCTGTTTATTTATTCTTATGAGTGTACAAGCTTTTTTTTTATAACATTTGATTAAACATAGGATATTTTTTTTTTAAACATGTATTAATTTATTCATTGAGATGCTCCATGCTCCGCCCCCTAATGCAAAATTTTGTAGCAGTTTTTTTGAAGTTAGGGTCCAATCCCATTTTACCCCTTGACCCTACCACTTAGCCCTACCCCTCTGTTTTGTGTCTGTAGGTCTAGGGGTAGGGTGTCCTGATTCTTGTTAGGCTGGAGGGGTAGATTAGAGTAAGTGTTAGCAATATATGACCCTTCAAACAGAGATTTTTCAGAGACACACTCAAAACAGAGGCACAAGCACCGAAAAAAAAACGTCAAATTTGAGTATTTTCTTGAGTATTAACCTCTATAATACCATCGTTTTAATGTGTAGTTAGCTAACTTTCCCATTCGGTGAATCATGCTGCTACCCTATCAGCAGCCGGAGTCTGAGAGAGCACAATTGAGATGCTTTCTCTCTCATATCTGAGTTGGAGATCCAATGCTTTCTTTGCCACAGAGTGCACTGGCGGACGCTCAGTGGCAAAAACACATGTATCGGAGGAGGCATGTGCTAGTCTTCACCCTCTTAGTATTGGGGGGGCATTACTAGTGATAGGATGAGCTCATTTGATTGGTGAATGGGTAATCAATATTGGAATTTGAAGAGAAAATTGGGTAAACTTGCAGCCTCAGCTTTCTGCTCTTGATGGACAGAAGTGGAGCAAATGCTTTTGTAGCTCATTCACCACAAAGCGGTTGATGGAACAATTACTTAAAGCTGCTGGTTTACATGTTTGGCAGATTGTAGAATTTCATGAATGACTATCTGTACTACAATTGCTGTACTGCAATTGTTAAGAAGGTCAGCTCTAACCTCAGAACAGTTGCTACAGTATAAGTATTGATGGGCAGAACATGGACAGTTCAACTTCAAGTGTTTTAAGTTAAATAAGTGGGACCACATGAATGGGAAGGATGTTAAGCTCAGTAGTTATATATGTTACTGTACCTCTGATCTGCTCAAATCAGAGGACATCTCATATTGCATTGTATTACTGTATGTTGATCTATAGAATTTATGTACTTCGAGAGGCTGGATGCTGCTAAACACAGAGAATACCTGAAATCACGATTTTTTTAAAATGTAGAAGCTGTTATTAGGCAGCACACCATAAATGACCATCATTATTTAGCCAGAAATGGCAATCTTTGAGTCCAAGCACATTAATGAGTGAGAGTGATTGGCCTACAAATGTTTAACTTTCCAAAAAAATGCATAGATTATTGTTTTACATATGTGCTGAACAGTTTTAGTTTCAAATTAATTAAAAATACTACTATACAGTATATTTCAGTTTTAGCCTATTAAGGTTTGAGTGCAAAAAATGAGAGATTTACATTATTAGTTTATTCTAACTTCTGTTAGTCACTGAAATGATTGTTGTTAATAAAACAACTCATGTTTCCTGAGGCAGAATTTTACAGTTGGCCAGACTTTTGTGGCCTTTTCCCCTCCAGTGATGGGGTGAGAGTAATGCACTGTAGATAATAGTGTTGAATAAGTGTTTCATTCCTTTTTTACATGCATTGTCATGTGTTTAGGCATTTTTACATACTGTTATTATGTGTCCCATTAATGAAAAATACTTTATTATATCTTTTTATGGGACAACAGAAGATAAATGAAACTTGGATATCATTTAGAGTATGCAGTGCACAGCTCGTATAGCAGAATAGATTTACTTTTGTGTAACCACCATTAGGGGTGGGCGATATGGCCCTAAAATAATATCACGATATTTCATGGTATTTTCGCGATAACGATATACTTGGCAATATGACAATTTTTTTTATTTATTATTTCAAAAATACGCTATACACGGCAAGAACATAAAAATATTTTATTATTACATACAATATAATACTGCACACCCCTAAGTGAGATATTAAAAAAATACAAGAATTTTCAGATTTGTAACAGAAATCATTGATCCAGAATGTCATGATTATAATAATATTGCACTCCAAATTTCTCCATATATCCAGGATTAAAGTAAAATAAATGCTACTGGACAGATATAATCTCTAGTAGATAAATATAATGGGAAATGGAATAGGTGGTATGGCACGATATTTTAGGGTATAATATTGTTCACAATATTTAAACAATTTGACGATATTATCGTGTTTACGATATGATATGACACACCCCTAACCACCATTATTATGTAGTATTGCTTTAACTCTCTTGGGCATTCACTAGTTCACTAGAGCTTAACCGGTTGCTACTGGAATTCTCATTTACTCCTCCACTTTCCGCTTGAGGATGCCCCACAGGTGCTCAATTAGTGTTTGGGGTCACTGTCTTAACAAGTCACATGACACAAGGAGGGGACAACAACACATTTGGGTACAAATGGTCACAGTTCACAGACATGTTCACTGTGAGGTGTGCTTGCTTGTGTTTTCAGTTATTTGGACATTAATGGCTTTGTGTTGAGTAATCTTCAGAGGACAGTAAATCTTTACTGCTATTTAAGCTGTACACTGACTATTCTTAAGTTATATCTAAGTTTAAATGCTATAGTGTCGTCCCATGAAAAGATATAATTAAATATTTACAGAAACGTGAGTGATATCTTTAATTTTGGGCAATACTGTGTGATCGTGTATATATAGTTACTACATATAGTAATTATATATTTTTCCTGTTTATTGTCATTGTCACTAAAACTCTAACTCTATATTCTATTCATTGACTGACTTCTAGAGGTGGAACATGAAAGCACAATATTGTGTTTGCTCTGTAGCCTCCAGAATAGTGTCAGAATTTATTTTCATGCAAAAAAATAAAAATAAAATAAAACACAGCAGATCTACACTGTTTAAAAAAATAATAATAATAATAAACACCACTGTAGTACTCTGTGGTAAAGTGAGAAACTGACACACTTTGCTGTACACACGTTTTTTCTATATTTGTCACTGGATTATATGAATTATTGAATTAAATAAAACATATTTACACACAACTGTACCTTAAACTGTTATTCTCAACAAAACTTAATTAACCAAAAAAACAATCTCAATAGTGATAAAATACAGTAGTAACTATAAATTAAGTGAAGAGTTAGCTGCCTGAAGCATGAGTTCAGTATTATTCAGGAATATTGAATTTTGTTCATGAATATATGATTTTTAAGTTCCTTATTTATGTTTTTATGGCAGCTACACCACCATATGCCACAGTACAACCCAGTTTTGTTTGTCCTTAAAGGAAGCTTGTGTAATATAATTACTTTTATTTTTTCAATATTGACCACTGTGTATGTTCTAATTATGTAATGAAGTTGTTTTTATTTATGTGTTGGATTTGCAGAGAATAAAGGAAATTCCAAAGTGTGCATATATGAGAGATTTATTTTTGCAGCTTGTGTTGTGAAGATAGAATATGGGTGTACCCCACAGTAACTCTACATGGATTATTCTTCATTGGTGCATTAAGAAAACCTGTGTTAGTAGTCACATCTGCAAAATATAATCTATAATCTGTATTGTTACTCCCTCTGTCAAAATTCAGTTTGGGGAGTTTAGGGCTGCAAGACTAATAGGGCTGTTAATAAACTTTCTTACTTTCTTTCAAGAGAAAGTACTTCTTTCAAGAGAAAGGACATAACAGTTTAAATAAAACTTTTAAACCATAGATGTACAACATAGCAGCAATATACTAACAAAATAAAACTATTTTTCCCCCTAATCTGATTTTCTACTATTTTTAATATTAGCAAGAAAAAAAGGATTTAAAAGTGTTTGTGTTTATTGTCATTTATACTAGTGACTTTATTATGTTATTGATATCCGTTAGGTTTTATTATTCTGTGGTTAATTAGTGTCTTAACTTTTTAAACAGGTGTGATGATGTTACCAAAAATGGACTATTACATATAGTATAGTTGCCAACTCAATCTTTGTTCCTCTATTTGAATTAAATCTCTTTAGCCCAAGTGCGGAATCTTTAAAGGAGAAATCTATTGTTAAATGGCATGGGGTTGTTGTGAAACATGATAAGTACATAAATATTTTTTAAATATTCTATCTCCGCTCACCACTAGCATTCCAAAATACATCACTTTTAGCCGATTCTCCCAACAGGCTTACAATGCTAGCGATAGGGGCATAGCATTGCTCAGGCAAATAAATTGCTATTTTTACACCATTAACAATCTCAAAGTAGCTCTACACTTTGAACACTTAGAATTCTAAGAGCCCTGACACAAAACGAGGCACTGAGAGCTTTGAAAGTGCACAGGTAGTTGGTTTGTTAATGATGTAAAAATAGTGATTTCTTTGCATTGGCTAAACTATGACCCTATCACTAGCATTGTAAGCCTGTTGGGAGCATCAGCTAAAAGTGCTGTATTTCAAAATGCTGGATGTGAAAGGAGGTGGGTTATATAATTGTTATTATGAGAAGTCCATTTCACACCAGACGTCTGCTTTAATACAGTTCTGCCTGTATACTCTGTGTGGAGCAGAAACATGTTGAATTAAAGGAAAAGGAATAATGGAGGTCAATAGGCAGATTAAGGAAAATCTCAGTTTAAGGGGGTTAAGCAAGGTTTTCTCTGGAGCTTTACTGTGCTGTTATTTAGTCCCCTGCTCTGATGTGGCACAGAAAAATTGGTATATTACAGATAAATGGAGATATCATTCTTTTACCTTATACCTTTGCTGTCTGAATGGCCATTCAGTGCAAGAGAAAACTGTAAACCAGATTCCAAAGTGTCTGTTTGATTGTTGCAGGAGTTTTCCAGGCAATTCAAGTGAATGAGAAAGGCTTTTTACATCCTCTGGATACATAATCCCGTAAATCTAGTTACGCTACATTACGAAGACTTCGGTAATGTTCCATAATGGCTTAATACCAGCGTTAGCATGCATTGAAGAGCATTAGTTCCCAAATTTAATAGAATAATGGATGGTAGCAACCAGCACTTCCTAATGTATTTCTTCATGGAAGGTTCTGGAACAAACTTTCTGGCACATGTAGCGTTTTTTTGGGCGTCCACTGGGAGGAAAAGATGCAACCGTGCTGTAAGCTGATGGTTTTTTGCAGACAGAGAAAGCAGTGCAAATCTCAAAGTCTTGCAGACAAACAGAGTGCACTATGGGCAACTTCGCTTTCTGCTGCTTCGCTTTCTGAGCTGAATTTTATAGAGGAAGCAGAATTAGCTGGTCCTAGAAAAAACTAGCATTTAAAATTAAATCTAAGCTGCTTAGTTTTGCCTTTTTGTAATAATGCTCTAGTGATAATGCTAATATTTTGCATTTAATTTTCTTTTTTAAGAAAGATTTTCTGTAATTTTCCCTAAATGTAAAGAAATTTCTCATTTTCACCCACCAGCCAGGGAAGGATAATGTCTAGTTTGTCCTTTTCCAAGTCACATGAAGCCAGCCAACTACACTGTTAAAAACAGTAAAAATATTCACTCATTTTTTTTAATCACTTCTGTGGCCACAGGTTTATAAATCCAAGCAACTAGGCATGCAGACTGCTTCTACAAACATTAGTGAAAGAATGGGTCTCTTTCAGGAGCTCAGTGAACTCCAGCCAAGCCTTATATCACCAAACACATTGAGGGTGAAAATATACTGTGTATAATGTACACTCACTGGCCGCTTAATTAGGTACACCTGTCCAACTGCTCATTAACGCAAATGTTAAATCAGCCAATCACATGGCAGCAACTCAATGCATTTAGGCATGTTGTCATGGCCAAGATGATCTGCTACAGTTCAATCAGAGCTTCAGAATGGGGAAGAAAGGTGATTTAAGTGACTTTAAATGTGGCATGGTTGTTGGTGCCAGACGGGCTGATTTGAGTATTTCAGAAACTGCTGATCTACTGGGACGTTCACCCACAACCATCTCTAGAGTTTGCAGAGAATTATTTGAAAAAGAGAAAGAATGGCCAGAGGAGAATGGCCAGACTGGTTCCAGCTGATAGAACAGCAACAGTAACGCAAATAATCACTCGTTACAACAGAGGTCTGCAGAAAAGCATCTCTGAACATCAGCACAACATGTCCAACCTTGAGGCGGATGATGAAATACAGCAGCAGATCATCACACCGGGTGAAGCTCCTGCAGCTAAGAAACTGAGAAAACTGAGGCTACAATTCACACAGAATCACCAAACCTGTACAATAGAAGATTGGAAAAAAGTTACATGGTCTGATGAGTCTCTGATGATTTCTGCTGCAACATTCGGACGGTAGGGTCAGAATTTGGTGTCTCAAACACCATAGCATATCTGAGTATTGTTGCTGACCATGTCTATCCTTTTGTGACCACAGTGTACCTGTATCTTCTGATCCTACTTCCAGCAGGACAATGCACACTGTCATAAAGCGTGAATCATCGCAGACTGGTTTCTTGAACACGACAATAAGTTCTCTACTGTACTGGAATGTCCTCCACAGTCACCAGATCTCAATCCAATAGAGCAGCTTTGGGATGTGGTGGAACGGGGGATTCACATCATGGATGTGCAGCTGATAAATCTGCAGCAACTGCGTGATGCTATTATATCAATATGGATCAGAATCACTGAGGAATGTTTCCAGTAGCTTGTTGAACCTATTACACAAAGGATTAAGGCACATAATAAAGTGGGCGATGAGTGTGTATGTGTTGTATGTGATGATACTGATACAATTCCCTATAGACCTTGGGTGTGTAAACTGTCAGTATTAAGGTATAATTGTGTATTTACTTTATAACACATGTCCAGTAGAGAAACAGGAGAAAGTTGCAGATACAGCACTTCTCTGTTGTATATTTTTGTATTATTCCCACAGTGACTGAAACACCAGAAAATGCTGAGTGGCCCTCTGCAGCTCAGAGTGGCTCTAAACACCCAGGAGGAAGAATTCTCCAGACAGTAGACAGTAGAAAATTTGCCAACTCTTGCATCAGTATATATTTACTGTACCTGCTGATGAAAAAAAAGTATTGGGGAAGGTGTGTGTAGGTGTGTAAATGACAGCCTGACCTATTTCGGTCAGATTTAACAAGCTGTTGTGAATACAGTGTGATGTGTGCACATGAACATTGATCATATTGTCGCTGTCTGGAGAAGAAAACCTTGTATCACTAAAAAAGAAACTGTGTATAAGAGAAGGACGAAAGTTGCTCTAACTGCTTTCCTAAAATCTTATTAGTTAATTTGTTTGAAAACTATTCACAAATATGAAGATAATGGTTTACTCATTCATATATCTTTACAATATCAAAAATCTACATAAAATCAAGAACAGGAATATTAAAGGTACCTAGAACAATAAGTGATTAAATATGTTGACTCATAAGGAAACTCTTGTCGTATTTAATGTGGCACACATACAGAAAGGAGTAATGTCGGCTTTCGACAGCTGATGGCAAGCTGCATAACTGGGATTAGAACCAGCGCTCTATCTATATATATTTTGTAATTTTTAACAAAGAAAATATTTAAATTTGACTGGGTTTGTTTGGTTATTTGTGCTGCCATCTTGCCAGTGATTCCTATAACCCTCTGTTTTCAGTGTCCCTCTGAATCTCAGTTTGAAGGGGTTGAAGTGGTTAAGTTGAAGGGCCAAGGAGTGAAATGGGATTGGGCCAAAAACATTATTTTATAATATACCCTTATAATATATTTTGTTTGTGTACAGTGTAATTAATAAACTGTGGTAAATTGTATTACATTTTATTATTTTAAATTAAATTAATGTGTGGAATCTGTAGGTAGAAGATCAGTATTTGTACTGAAGCCAAAACAGCAGGGATGCTGAAGCATTTGGGGCCATTCAGAGCTCAAGCCCCGCCCTGCTGTCACACCACATTCAAATCTCACAGCCACATCAGCGCTGACCCATCTGCTGCGACAGATGATTACTACCAGCATATGCCTCACGATCCAGCTCTGTATGAAATAATACACTGCGTTTCCTCAGGATATCTGGATCTTTGATAAATGAATTATTGTCCTTTCATGAGACTGATTGGACAACAGATGGAGAGCTGGGATGAGATTACAGAGGACAGGCACTTAATATGAGGACATGAGGATGAAAAAATGGGGAAAAAACAAAACAAAAATGATGAAAAACAAGAAAATGTGAACTATTAATAAACCAGTTTGTAAGTGGATCATTGTTTCTAGGACTGGGTTCAAAAGTGCAGCTTTTTTCCACGATCCTGAGGTATTAAAAATGGCTTCATGCACTGACACACTAATGCATTCATATAATCCATATCCTGTGTCTAATTTATTATTATATTAATAATAAATTAATAATCATATTCAGGTCAGTTCTGTGTCATAGGACTTTTATAAAGACACCCATCTATATTCTATTCTTCTTTACAGAGCCTATTAGGTTGTACATCAACATGGGCACATGACCTTTTTATATAAAGAAAAAATAATAATAAAATACATAATTTGTATAAGTTAAATTTTAAGATATAATATACAAAGCAATTGCAGAATTCAAAATGATGTTAAAATGTTACAAATATTTAAATTTACATACACTAACATGCCAAAAGTCAAGGGACAGCAGTGTGTAAGGTCTCAAAAAGTTCCCTCAGCAGACAGCTTGGGGGTTGTCCACATCTGTTTACAGTAAGTTGTGAGGTGTTATCTTGTGAGTTAGGATGAATAGTGGCCAGCATGCTCATGGTAAGGTGACATGAATTATTGGAGTTTTATTATTGGAATTATTATTCCCTGTTACCCTTGCCATTATAGGTTAAATCTGCCCCTTTAAGAAAGGTGTGTTTGATATCATGACCTTCACACTGTTTTATTTTTGAGGAACTGAAGACACTTTTTTAGCATTTATTATATTATATTATATTATATTATATTCACTTAAATTATATATTTCTCACATTGTCTCCATGCTTATCTAAGGTAAAGATTCAGTTGTCCACCCTGAGGTGGTAAAGTATCTGTCATGATTGTAGAGATGAGAGGGCATCACAAAAACAGTTTCTGGTCACAGGGGAGAGGAGGAAGGAAAAGCAGTAACACCTGGGGAAGATAACGAGAAGGCTGGGTTACAAATGAGACACAGCTGGGAACACTAATGACTAGGCGGGGCTAAAACAGGGCCATGTGCTACAGAGCACAGGGTGAAGAAAATGAGCAAAGAAAAGCACAGAGAGGGACCAGAAAAGACAAATAACAGGACAAAAGCATGACAGTATTACAATAATTTTGCAAAGCCAAAACGTATCTTTGAAACAGAGCAAGATCACCATAAACAATTCAGCATGTCTGCAACTCCAATTACCAAATACCAGTGTTCAAACAGTTTCAGCAGTTGTCCACCCTGTTATGCAGCTTGCCATTAAAAGGTGGACAAATGATAAATATGATAAATATTTGAAAGAATTTAAAATATTTTGGTACCACTTTAAAATAAGACTACCTTTATAAAGGGTTTATAAATGGTTTACAATTAGTTTATTAATCGTTACTAATTAGGTTGTAAATGCCTTAAAAATCATTAATAACACCGCACAACAGATTTTTTGCTTCTTGAACACTGTTAGGTGTTTCTTATAGATTTTTGGGTGCTGATAACGAATATCACATCAAAATGTACGTATCACGTACCGTTTAAGAGAAATCTTCAGTTTTATCATAATTTTTGCCTAAATTTATTGTCGAAAGAGCTGGCCACATATTTTTTGCCTCCTCTACACATAAAACTTGGACTCATGAAGAATTTTGTGAAAGCACTGAACAAGGAAGGCGAAGGTTTTCGCTATTTAAGACAGATGTTTCCAAGAACAAGTGACGCGAAGATCAAAGAAGGCATTTTTGTTGGTCCCCAGATCAGACATGTTATGAGTGACAAGCGGTGTGAAGGGCTGTTAGTTGGCCAGGAAAAAACTGCCTGGAAAGCCTTCAAAAACGTTGTTGCAGTTACAGAGTGTCAAACTACATTGAAGTCGTAGACAAACTTCTCTGTGCATACCAGAAAATGAAGTGCAACATGTCACTCAAGATTCATTTCCTTCACTCACACTTGGACTTCTTCCCCGTGAATCTCAGTGCTGTCAGTGACGAACACGGTGAGTGGTTTCACCAGGACATTGCTACAATCGAGAAACGATACCAGGGCAACTGGAATCCGTCAATGCTTGCTGACTACTGTTGGACACAGTTGAATACTGTAAGTTGAATACAAAAGAAAATCAGGAGCAAAACATTTTTAATTCTGTTGAACTTACTGGCCCATGTGGAACATAAACGTGATTAAATAGGTAAACATATAAATGTCTATTTCTTAGAGTTCCTACGTGATGCAGTAAAACAAAAAATATATTTGTGCATACCCTATAGGTATCTGTCACAATCAACTAAAACTTTTCAGGAAGCAAGACTTTTTAAAAAATTTGTTGTGCAGTGTAATCAGTTAATGGTGGAATAATTGAACATGGGAGTTCAACTGATGTTAAACTGATGTTGATTGATGGAAAATACGGAGATGGAGAAGCAAGTTGAGTTAGATGGAGAAAACATAGTAAGTTGAATATCTGACAAGATCTAAAGTTTAACAATATAGACGGCTGTGGGTTCACTATTTGGCAAACAACAGGTCATTGTTGCCCTTTCTACCTATGTGTTATAACTGATTATTAATGATTTTTAAGGCATTTACAACCTAATTAGTAACCATTAATGAACTGAATGTAAGCCATTTATAAACCATTTATAAAGGTAGTCTTTTTTTTTAAAGTGGTACCATATTTTTAATAAGAGTTCAAAAGGTCCAGTATTCTGATAATGAGCTGTATATAAAAGGCCAGCTTCAGGTTTAACTGTTACTCTCGGATTCTCAGACTCCCCCTCCTAGTCCTCGCTGCAGACCAATAGGATGCTGTGCTCTTCAGTCACAGTAGGGAAGCTGAAGGTGCTGAAGAACTGGAGAGACAGAGCACACAGCTGCACTAAGAAACAAGAGGTGGAGAGAGAGTGAGAATGAGAGAGCAAGAGAGAGGGAAAAAGAGAGAGAGAAAGAGCGGTGAGTAGTTAACACTGTTTAACTGTTGTTTCACGTTTTTTTTTAGGAGTTTATTAATCTTATCCTATTGAGTAAATGATGTGCATCTGTTGCTGCTGAACAGTGAATGTGGCAGTCTGGTGGATCAGTGAGAGTTGAGCTTGATTGCTTGTTAATATTGATGTGTATTGATTTATTGATGCTGATTTGTATGTATGTGTGTGTTTCTGTGTCTGTATCATTCTAATGCTCATGTTAAACAAGGACATATAGCTGGTAGTTTTAATGTTTTGGCTGGATCAGATCTCAGGGTTGTAAATTGAGGATTGGTCAATCTACACAGGGCAAGTCTAAAAGGCATTTTATATTTAAACATTAAACATTGGTACCACATTTTCTAATTGTTGCACTGTTAAGGTTTCTTAATAATTCTGAAACCCAAGTTGTCACAAATTCATTATTAGGTACCATTGCCTTTTGGTCCTAAGGTTTCTTATTGTCTTTTAAAAAATCCTACCATGGTCTATTATCCATATTCTGACAATAGAACTGGACATATTTTAAAACATAATGCATTTAAAAATGTAAAAATGTTGTGGGCACCAAAATATGAGAATTCTACAATGTTGACACAACGTAACCAAACTTGCTGGGTACATAAAACAAACATCTTATCAACCACAAAACATTAGATTTTCACATAGTCTGGATGCAAACATGCTGTTTAACACATTGCATTTTGATAACTAAACAACTTAAACACTCAAACTTAAAACCAACACATCATGTAGATGTTTAAAATATGAAGTTTAGTAGATGTTGGGTTTGGCCTCCATACCTTACAACTAAATAACAAATGTTAATATTTTATGTTAGTAAAACATTGGTATGCAGTGTTTGGAAGACATCTGATTTTGCTTACTCTTAACCTTGACTCCAACACATCAATGTCTAACAATGTTTGAATTTCACCTTGTGTATATGTTAACATTTGATATTTAATAGATGTTAGGTACTTGTTTGGTTACGTACACATTCCAACTTAATATCAACTGCACATCAGTGTCACATTGTGTGGATGTTGAAAATATGAAGTTTAGTTGACATTGAGTTTTGGACTTCAAACCTAACAACTCCTGTAATTGTTTCTCTTTTTTATGTCAGTCTGACATTAGCATTAAATCCAACAACAATCCATCAACATCTACGAACACTGGACTTTTAACATTATGAGGATGTTAGATTATAAACTTTAGCAGACATTGAGTTTTGATTATTATACCAATGCTGGTATTTTATGATTTTGGTGTGCATTGTTGGGAAGATGTTGAATAAATTTATAAAAATAAAATAGACAATTGAAATTATTCATATTTCCGTTTTAGTAGTTTAGTAGAAGTTGGGTTTTGGTCATCATACCCCAAACATTTATGCTGTTATTTAATGTCCATATGATGTTAATATGCAATGTTTGGAAGACGATGGATTTTGGTTACTTAACTTCACAATCCAAATCAACAAATCGTCAATGTCAGCTGTCATTACTATTGGACACTGGCAATAAATAGATAATTTAGTCAAGCAATGTCATGACCAACATTCAACCAGATAAAATGAATCGATATTGGTGGTTCTATTTGCTGTACAGTCTGGGCTTTATGAACTTTTCTGTTCGTTGGCTCTGTTAGAGAAACCCCTTTCGCTTCCCTAAATAAAGTATGCATGTACAACCCTTTATCCTTTACAATGGTATGATACATTCAAGTATTTATCATATAAAATCTAAGTAAAATACAGATTTAAAATATTCATAAAAAATAAATGTTGTATAAAAAAAAAATAAGAATGTTGTATGATAGAAAATGCTACACAGTAAACAATATAGAACACAGCTAAAGCAGAGTTAGCAGCTCAAAAAATGGTGCTTGCTCTTACAGCCTACAACATAGAGGCCAGGTAGTTAATAATAATATATGGCTCACAGTTTTACCTATGGCAGCCTGTGGGGAATGACTACACACTGATGGTGGGTGTCAGAAACTTTGGGACATGAAACAAACTTAATTTATTTGCGTTCAAACAAATTGTGGGTTTACAGTATGGCAGGTATGATATTGTGTCAGTGTATTACATTTACAAGCTATAGACCAATAGAAATGCTCTGAAAATGTGTCCACTAAGAATTACAAAGGCTTGGTTCTTCTTCTCTATATAAGAACATATACAGCTCTGGAAAAAAATGAGACCACTTAAAAATTATGAGTTTCTTTGATTTTACCAAATTGAAAACCTCTGGAATATAATCAAGAGGAAGATGGATGATCACAAACCATCAAACCAAAATTTGGAATTTTTATTTTATTTTTATTTGGAATTTGGGAGAAATTTTGGCTGTAGTTTATAGAATAAAACAACAATGTTAATTTTACTCAAACATATACCTATAAATAGCAAAATCAGAGAAACTAATTCTAATAATCTTAACTTTTCCCAGAGCTGTAAATTGCCTTTTTGAAGATCTGAGTTTTTTTGTGGAAATATACAGTATATATAGATAGCCTCAATCTGGCATAAAATACATGTATCTTTATTTATACTGTATGATAACAGCCCCGCCTGCCCTGGTAGCTTCATTATTTAGCAGCATAGCCTGTCTCTTTTATGTGCTGGATATTGATTGAGGGCTCCTTAAGATCAAAATCAATGAGTGCTTTTGCTTGGCTTCACACTGCCTCCTGAAATAGAAGCTTCTCTTCATCTGCCTGAGTTCACTTCGCCCCGTCAGCACCCCAGGCGAGAAATACCCACATGAATATGTACATGCATGGCTAGTGGCTACAATTAGCCATTCTACTGTACTGTTTGAGTTTTTATTTCACTGACGTTTACATATAGTAGTGTGGATTAGAATGTCATGGCTTTCTAATCTTGAGTACGGTACAGTAGAACCTGGGTGAGGTGCCTTTGTTGTTTAGTTAGGAGAGAATCTAATACTACGGTGGCATTACCATACTGTCCCCCTGGATCCAAGTGATCCAGTGATCTATGTGCTGCCACTATGAATAGGAGTTTGTCAGTTCAAATTCTGTTCATGCAGCTTGCCATCAGCTACCGGAGCCCCGAAAGAGCACAATTGGCCTTGCTCTTTCTGGGTGGCTAGATGGCGCTCTTTCCCCACATCACTCCAAAGGGTGATGCTGTTCGGCACAAGGTGTCTTTGAGCTGATGTATTAAAACCGAGTCACTGCACCTTCCTCTGAGTTTCCTACTTAGCAATTCTGCATCCTGGTGTGTTGGGGCATCACTAGTGATGGGGGAGTCCTAATGAGTGGGTTGGGTAATTGGCCATTTAAATTGGGGAGAAAATGTGAAAAAAAAAAACAATACTGTCCTTCTGTCCAGGATATTCTGATGTTTTTATGTGATATTAAACCTGGAACTGTTGAAGAAGGGAAAATATTAGAAAATACAAGAAATATGTACTTGAGACATCCCCAGTTTGCAGCTTTAAAAAGCAAAGTAAAATACAATGTACATTTTATTTTAAATAATTAACTTTATAAATAAATATAATATTATTTATGATTTATGTTTTATATATTTAATTTATGTATAATTTTATAACTATTATTTATTTATTGCCCCTATTTTCTAATCTACACAAGCACCTGAGACTGCTGTATGCATTTTGGATGAGCATTGTCCTGTGGAAATTGCGCACCAGTGTATGAATTCAGAAAAAGAATAGTCACTTTTTGCAGGACCCTCATTAACTTAGATAGACACGCCATTGATCTTCTACACATGGATTAATTTGTCATCTTAACCAAGACAACTGTTTAATTTACTGTATTTGTTTTTCTATTTTTCTATTACTATTTTGTTTAAAGCTTTTCTTCTATACTGTTAATATGGAAATAGTTTTTAATGCCTTGTTTATTATTATTGATAATAAAAATATCCACATATTTGAAGCCTTTAGGTAGATATTTTTTAAATTTTATAAATTGTATCTCTTTAAATTTCAGATTTGTGCTTGGAGCTCCATCCAGTGAGATCTTCCCGCCTTATCTGCAGGTCCAGTAGCCTGGATGACTGATGTCCATTACTTCTCCACCAGCTGATCATCCAGTCTTAGACCTTGTGGCCTCTGTCCTGGGCAAGATGAGCAGAGCCCCCCTGTTGGACTACGAGCTCCAGTCTGTGGGTCCGGCTGCAGGCTCCGGGGCCATGGCTGGGCTTCCCCTGGCCCCTGACACGGAGCAGAGCACGGCCCTGTGCTTCGTGGGCCTTCTGCTGCTGATCCTGGTGGTCCTGCTGGTGCGCTGCTTCAGGATCCTGCTGGACCCTTACAGCAGCATGCCCGCCTCCACCTGGAGGGACCACAAGGACCGATTGGAACGAGGGCAGTTTGAAAGTGCTGTGGTGTAACAAACAGCAGCTGCTGATCTGGGAAAAAACAGTGTTTACCATCACAGCAGCTGAACAGGGACAGAGGCTTCATGGAGATGTGCTTAAAGGAGTCAAAAATCTTGCTAATAGCCAAAAATCATGGCATCATGCTAACTCCTGACTGCTGGTCTGTATACACAATTAGCTACAGTAGCTAAAAGCAGGACATAAATCACATCCTGCTCACTTGTGGGTATTAGCATGGACTTTAGCCATGGTAGCCGTGATATTACAGAAGTGTCATTCTTCACAATACCTGGTTGTAGCCTATTCACAGGAAGCTGCAGATGAAATTATGTATTTCTAGCAAACTGGTGGATACCAGGGTTGTACAAAATTCAGAATTAAATTGAGAATGAACCCTAAATTCCAATTAAATCTTTGAATTTGAATTTTAATTGAGATTGCAAACAGGAAGCAGAATTTCAAATTAAATTTGAATTGCAGGAAGTAGAACTAGAATTCCATGAAATTCAAAGAAATTTATAATACTTTTTTTTTTTACATAAGCTTTACAACATATATTGCATAGGATTACAACATTAATGCTATACTGATATTATTATATGAATCACAAATTATCATTTAAAACTCTATTAAACAGATCATTCAAGTTGTAATAACTTCAAAATTGTGAAATAGTATAGGACAGCACTAATGTTTTTAGAATACATTTCTTTTTCTGTGTCTTTGAAATGGTTGTCCAAACATTTAGCCAATTTTTGTCGTACACTCCAAAGAAAGAAGCTAATTAAGGGCTTTGTACTTTTGATTTTTGTAATTAAAGCAACATGCAAAATGATAACACATAAAAGGACATCTGTACACAGTCATTAAGGGAATGTATGCTTAATGTTAATGTCCAAATTTCCATTTGGAAGAAAAATGTATGTTAAATGTATCATATTCTCACTCATATATAATTTATTTATTTTTTTCTGAATTGCAGTGAATTCAGTTTCACTTCCTGTATTTCCAATTCAAATTCAATTCAACGTCCTCCAGGGTGCATTCAATTCAAACTCAAATTCATTCACTGAATTGAATTAAATTAAATTAAATTAAATTAAATTCTGAATTTTGCACAGCCCTGGTGGCTATTTTGGTGGTTTTATTCATAGCTAGCCATGTTATGCTGTGTGTGATTACTGGCTGAAAGGGTATAAAACTGAAGTTGTTCTATTTGTTTTTGAATATGCAAAAATATATTCAAACTGTATACAAATCTATCAAAGAGGGTATTAAGACAAGCTGTGTTCCAGAAAGATAGTGATCCTATTTAAGATATGAGGGTTTTATGTTGTCAGGGTTCTCGCCACTTTTTACATATTTCTATTCATTATGAAATCCTTAAACCCTTTAATATATATTTATATGTTGAGAACTTTGCATGTGTGTTTGCAGTGATAATGAATATTTCTTGTAATGAATGCAGAGTTGACACACTCATGTCGGTGGTTCTGGATTTAAATTCCTTATACAAATTTTTCTTCTGTTTTTCTGTTGCTGTAAAGTCTATGGTTTTACTACTACCCTACTATAATCTATATGTTTTGTATTTATTGTTGTTCAGTGTACTCATGTGTATCATCTCCTGGTCATGGATAACCTCAGATGTTGTGCCTTTACATGTGTCAGAAAGCTTTATTTTTGTACAAGTTCTTCTACTGCCCTTTTTAGCTCTTTCCTGTTGTTGGCTTGAGTGATCAATGGACTGGTCTCTGTATCTGAACATTTGAACATTTCCTGTTTCATAAATGTGTGATTTGTTGGCTGATTTTTTCTCTGTGTTCTTTGGTCAGTAAAATATTTTCTTAGTCAACCTTGTTCTTTGCTCTGGATGGCTTTATTAAAAGCTGCATCCCTTTATAAAGATAGTGAGTTCACCAATAGTTTCTCACTATAGGACACTATAGGCTAATACACTTCAAATTATGAGTTTCTTTGATTTGACCTAATTGAAAACCTCTGGAATATAATCAAGAGGAAGATGGATGATCACAAGCCATCAAACCAAGCTGAACTAGGAGTGGCATAAAATGATCCAAAAGCAGTGTGTAAGACTGGTGGAGGAGAACATGCCAAGATGCATGAAAACTGTGATTAAAAACCAGGGTTAATCCACCAAATATTGATTTCTGAAATCTTAAAACTTTATGAATATGAACTTGTTTTCTTTGCATTTTTGATGTCTGAAAGCTCTGCATCTTTTTTGTAATTTAACCCTCTCATGCATGAATTATAATAAACTCAGTCAGGATTTTTTTTCTAAGTGTTTTTATACATCCTTAGGGATGTAAAACAAGGTTTGAAAAAAATATATATTCTATCTTTATTCGATAAAGAAATATTTATCTGTCCACTCAAGTGTACTTCATGCATTTTTTGTTGTAAAAAAAACACAAATGTAATTCAGCTATACAGTTGTAATATGGTATTCTGTTGGAATAGTGGAACTGAGGAGGATATTGTGACACAAGAAAATGTCTCTGAACCGTAGAACCTTATAGAATCTTGATTGTGACTGGTATTATCATACTGTATTCTTGTCAAGTCTCTGAACTGTTAAGTGAGCATATTCTCTTATAGTATTTTATAGCATGTATCATATTTCCTGTCAAATCATGCTTGTTGCTAATTTCTGAGACTATTTTCTATGATGGTTGCCAAAGCATACAGGGCACGAAGCTACAAGACACTTCATGCAGATGTACTTGGTTCTTCGTGTGCTGGCATTTTATACTTTCTTGAGCTGGGGCCAGTGGTTTCCAGGGGCATACTGGATATTGGGGTGCCCTTAGTTTCAATAGCCTCATCTCCTTCATCTCCGTTCCTCAGCCTCAACTCCCTCAGTAACATTTCCAGACTCACCTTCACTATCACTGCTTGACCCTACTTCTCTGCTTGCAACTGTCTGTACTGGCAGACATTCCTCAATTAAAGAAGTTGATTTACAGCCAAAACATTAAACAATATGAATTATTTTAAAAACAACACTGGAAGTAATTGACATTGCATAAAAGTTGAAAAATAGCTAATGATGCATGATGTACAATTAAGTGGACAGATGATTAATCTACAATTCCCTCAAATATAAAATCTAAATTTCAAAAATCTTTACATAATATGTCACCTTAGATGTTACTTGATGTAATTATATATTTTTTACCTGCAGTGATATAATTTTATAAAAGGTAGAAACAAAAATAGCCAAGGTGTTTGGTGGTTTTCCCTGTCTGCCGGCCATCTTGATTTCATTGACTTCTTTTTCCCATTACAATGACCAACCAATGGGATTTTTTTGTATAGGATGATGCAATAGCTTCCACTACAGTGGACTATATGCAGCAGTGCCCAAAATTGCAAGCATATTTAAAGAAAAAAAAAATTTAAACAGCTGTACACTGTAGTGACCTCTATGCATGAAAGGGTTAAGCCATTTCTCATTTTCTGCAAATAAATGCTCTAAATGACTCTTTTTATTTGAAATTTAGGATAAATGTTGTCTGTAGTTTATAGAATAAAACAAAAAGGTTCATTTTACTCAAACATAAACCTATGAATAGCCAAATCAGATAAACTGATTCAGAAACTGAAGTGCTCTCTTAATTTTTTCCAGAGCTGTATTTGGGTGTCTGTTCCCAAACCACTTAACACTAAGACACTGTGTCTAATATGCTAACACTCATAAAAATTGCCCACTACTCAATTAATATCGCATCCAGTGATGGTGGTCCTTTTCCATGGATGGATGCTGTAGAAGATGCTGATAAATTGTCTCTGCAGCAACAGTTGCACTACAGTCAGTAAACCGTAAACCTCCAAAAGCTGTAAACTCAGTGTATTTGACTGTGATAAAACAAAGTAACATCTGCAAAGGTTTTCCATCACAATTCTCTCTCCTTATGAGACAACCTCCAGCCAAAGCCCAAAGCCCAAGCTCCCTGTATTCCTAAACAGCTCGCGTCTGTGTGTAATTTAATCAATGTTTATTACCCAGACAGTATTTCAACCAGAGCACTGCGGATGTGATAAAAACAAGCCTATGCTTTCACAATGTCCATCTATCCCTCTGCTTTATTCTGCTGGCACTGTGAACACACAGTCACTCTACACTCTGATGCTTTAAAACTTTACGCAAACAAGACAGAAGCAAGGTCACATTGATTCAACTTTCTGCTATGGGTCTCATATACTGTATAGTGCAGGCTATATTCCCACTGTTTCATTTTCTCTTCATATATGGTACAATATTGAACAATCAAACCAGGTCACCATATGTCTGTTTTTAATAATCCAAAGCTACAGAGCAAATCTCTTGAGATGAAATCAGTGCATTAAAACTGGATTTATCTTTCATCCATGCAATTTCAATGTACACATAGTTCAGGCAAACAGTTTTGGCACACCTGATTGAATATACAACTCTGGAAAAAATAAGAGATCACTTCAGTTTCTGAATTAGTTTCTCTGATTTTGCTATTTATAGGTATATGTTTAAGTAAATTAAACATTGTTGTTTTATTCTATAAACTACAGAAACCATTTATTAGCAGAAAATGAGAAATGGCTGAAATGACAAAAAAGACGCAGAGCTTTCAGACCTCTCAAATAATGCAAAAAATTATAAAGGTTTAAGAGTTCAGAAATCCGTATTTGTTGGAATAACCCTGTTTTTTAATCACAGTTTTAATGCATCATGGTATGCTCTCCTCCACCAGTCTTACACACTGCTTTTGGATAACTTTATGCCTTTACTCCTGGTGCAAATATTCAAGCAGTTCAGTTTGGTTTGATGGCTTGTGATCATCCATCTTCCTCTTGATTATATTCCAGAGGTTTTCTGTTAGGTAAAATCAAAGAAACTCATAATTTTAGGTGGTCTTTTATTTTTTCCAGAGCTGATTTTTTTTTATTAGATGTATATATAAATATACATATACACAGTGTTGCTTGAAAGTTTGTAAACTTGTAAAAGTTTTCTATATATTGTTGCATACACACTAAGAAAAGTAAGTACAGAGTTGTGCTTAAAAAAGTACAAAGCTTGTCAGTGGGGCTGTACCTTGAGGTACAATAGAGAAAAGTTTAGAGAAAGTCCGTTTTTGTACCCATGTTTTTTGTGCCAGTAAAGATTATAAACATTATTATCAACAGAATATGTGTCAAGAACATGATGATCCAAAATTGTCTTTCTTTCAAATGAAAATGTGCACTTATAATATATATTGTTTATTAGTACAGTGATACACAATACTGAATGTACCTTTTACCTCTGGTTAAATGGTACAAATCTGTACTTATTGCTGTTAGAAATGACTTTGTACTTCAAAGGGAACAAATCTGACCCTGTAAAGACCAATATTGTACCACTGAGAGTACAATTATGAAGAGTGTACCTCTGTTTTTTAGAGTGTAAATATAACCTACATTTGACCTATATGTAGATAAAGTGAATACATAATTATAACTCATTTAAATGATCCAATATGACATATCTGTAAGTGGAAAAAATACAGTATGTGAACCTTCCAGTAACTGTTGATTTGTCCTTCACAGCAGCTTGAAGGAATTAAGCCCCTTCTGTACAAACCAGCTTCAGCTCTGATATGTTGGTGGTTTTCCTCCCATAAACTGCTGCTTCAGGTGCTTCAACAACATTTCTATTGGATTAAGATCAGGACCATTCCAAACTATTAACTTTATTCATTCTTTAATCATTCCGCAGGAGAATGGCTTGTGTGTTTAGGGTCATTGTCTTGTTGCATAACCCACGTCCTAAAAATGTACTGAAAACAAACCCAAACTCCAGCCAATAGTAAACTTATTTAATTAATAAGATTAGATTAATTCATTAGAAATCAGTCAGATTTGTGTTTTTCCTTTATAGCTATTTTTATATCTAATTGAACATTATTTTTAAAATAGGAGGGCCAAAAATGTGCCAAACCTGCGACTTATTAGAGGTATTGTGTAAGTACGAAAAAACACTGAAGACACTGCAGTAACTGAGAGTCTCCCTGCTGTGTTGTGATATACCACATCCTAATGAAGCTAGCATGTTCAGTGTTAATGAGCTGACTCAGGCGTGTTAGTGAGGGGCTGGATCTAAATCCAGCACACACCCGGACTCTCCAGCAAGGGTTCAGCCCCCCTCCTGGTGCTTCTATATGTGTGATTTAATCCACGTGGGAAGGTGTTGTTACGTGTGCAGTGATGAACATGCATGTGCAACAATACCGTCACAATTAATTTCTTTCTACATTGATATACTTTTAAATAAAGTATTCAGCTCAGTTATTTTAATGTTTAATAGCTATGACTAATATCAATATTTGCATATTTTGCTTGAGGGATAACTTTTTGTTGGTAGTTAAAAAATACATATATAGCCATAGATTAAATTTAGATTCAAAATATTTATATATAGCGCTGGAAAAAAATAAGGGACCACTTACAATAATGAGTTTCTTTGATTTTACTTATGTTAAACCTCTGAAATATAATCTAGAGGAAGATGGATAATAAAAATGCATCAAACCAAGCTGAACTGCTTGAATCTTTGCACCAGGAGTAAAGCCATAAAGTTATCCAAAAGCAGTGTGTAAGACTGGTGGAGGAAAACATGGCAAGATTAATAAAAAAAACTGTGATTAAAAACCAGGTTTATTCCAACAAATGTTCTTTAATAATATTATGATTTTCTGAGACACTGATTTTGGGTTTTTTATTGGCTGTAAGCCATAATCATCAACAGTAAAAGAAATAAACACATAAAATAGATAACCCTGTGTGTAATACATCTATTAAAAATATATGGATTTCACATTTTGAAGTGAATTACTAAAATAAAGTAACTTTTTAATTAAATTCTTTTATTTTTTTGAGATGCACTAATATAGACTGTACATTGTTATTGGATGGTAAACATTGTAGGGGATCAAACGACATTTAAAAACTTTATGACCTTCAAACCTTCAGACCTTCAGATTAGAGCAAGAACAGTGTAGAGAAAGTAGAGAATTTCATAGAATGGGTTTCCATGGCTGAACAGATTTTGGAAATACTGTTCATCTTATAGTATTGACTATGTTTGGGACTACTGTATATGTAGTATTGTATTTTTTGCATTAGTTTGCCCATTAGTTGGATTAGTTGTACAGTGCAACTTTTCACAGAGACATTGAATCATTGATTATCATCTGTTTACAGTTGGTAGTAAAGTGAGAGTGTTGGGCTATCGATGAGCATCGCAGAGCAGAGGACATGACACGACATCCCCAGAGACGGATGGGTTACATAAACAGACACCAGACCGTTCACAGCGGGGACGTGCAGAGCTCATTAGTGACTTGGTAAAATCACTCAGGTGGGTGCCGCGTTACTGCTGGTGGTGAGTCATCATCTATGTATTAGCACTTCAAGTGGGTTTTATATGACCACAGTCTGAGTCCAACCTTTTATATATTCATAAACTAATAATACAGATCAAAAAGACACTCGAGTATGCCACAGGTGGGTCCACGTTTCACTTCTCGTGATTTCAATCTCTGCTCATGTTTAAGATCTGAGATATATTTACATCTCAGTGCATCCAATTACTTTATACTTTACTAATTCACTGTAAATCCACAAATTGTTTCAACTCAAATAAATTTAGTCTGGTTTACGTAAAAAATGGGATATTTCCAAACATTATTCAACTCTTTTGAGTTGGTGAGGTGAACATTTGTCGCCACATAGTTTTTAATCACAGTTTTCATGCATCTTGGCATGTTCTCCTCCACCAGTCTTACACACTGCTTTTGGATAACTTTATGCCTTTACTCCTGGTGCAAGAATTCAAGCAGTTCAGTTTGGTTTGATTGCTTGTGATCATCGATCTTCCTCTTGATTATATTCCAGAGGTTTTCAATTTAGTAAAATCAAAGAAACTCTTCATTTTTAAGCGGTCTCTTATTTTCTTCCAGAGTTGTATGGTTTTTCATTATATGTACATATAAATATACATAAAATATACATAAAGTTTGTGAATTCTTTAGAATGTTCTATTTTTCTATCTATTAATATATTTGCATAAATTTGACCCAAATTTGACATTCAAAATTTGATCTATGGGTTGAATCAACTTATACTTTGCGTGTATATTTTGCATGTATACTTTGTGGAACAGGAACTAATATTGTGTCCCATGTAGGCCTGTAACAATAATTACATTATCGACTTATAGTACAATAAATGAACATGACCTCAATAATATTTGATAATGGAGATATGTTTTTATGTGTTTATTTGTAAGTTATTTTCTCATTTATATCCTTGAACTGTATTTTAACTAGTCATGCTAAATGATCAATCAGTGCTTCAATAACTGTGACTCCATACACACTGTGTGGACTGACTGCAGTTATGTGAAGAAAAGTGAAGTATATAGTTCCTAAACTATGAATAATAACAAATGTGTTTTTAAATGTACTGTATAATTGCTTTATTATGCTTATCTATTATCATTATATAATTAAGGTTTAATTGTCTTAAAATGACAATAATATCGTTTATCACAATAATTTCTGGTTCGATATATCGTCCATAAAAAATTCTTATGGTGGCAGACCTAGTCCCATAACTTTTGGCATGTCCAACGATATGCATGTGGGTCTCCTGCAGTAAATGTAGATAGGATTTCTAAAAGAGTTGCTTGTCTGTTCCAATGGACAAATCTAGCCAGATGCTACCTGTCACAATCATTACCACCCATTGGGTTGACCACTGTATTAATGACTTCTATGATGTATCACTAGTGCATCAATTTACATACTGCTATCTAATGACTTTTAACATGCCATTGTATACTGATTTATCAAATACCCCCTTAAAAACTTTTACTTTTTATCTAGTAATTAAGGTTAACACAATTACTTAGTAATTGCTGTAAAGCAAATTAATTATGCAGCTATTGAACTAAAGAAATTGAAGTGTGGAACCACATACAGACTGTTGGATACCCCTTTAAAACTATAGACTTATTACTGTAATAAAAAAAACCTGTGAATGTAAATATGTATTTGTTTCCATAAATCCATAAATAAAAGTCAGAAACCAGGTCCACATAGGCGTCCATTGGATTTTAAGGGGTTCACTAAATTTCAGCGATTTTACATTAGAAAAAAAACCTGCAGAAACAAAGTTAATGGATGTGGAGTATTTTTTTTTGTCCAGCATCCTTTGAGTGAACTGCACTGGGTAAGTTAAAATCATGAGTGTTATCCCCCTCTCCTGGTGGAAAGAAGTTCCAACATGTGAATTTCTGTATAAAATACTGTACCATTAGCTTTGCAGCTAAACTATAAAAGCAAATGTACTGGAGTACTATTTATTCATTGTTTCTTCTTTAAACAAGGATGTAAAAAATGAGTTTGTTGTACACGGCACATGGGACCTAAAATGTACCATATGAGGATTAGGTGGGCTGTGCTAATGGAGCCCATTTGGGAAGCCCAATTGGAACCCAAAAAGCCCACATTCGAGCTATGTGAGCCCCACACAACCATATTGTCCGGCGTAACTCTTAATAGCAGTATTATTATATTTTTATTTTGTATCTAGTGTTATCTTTTATTTATTGTTATTTATATAAATGCGTTAAAATTGAGGGTTGCCCTCAGTGTATTTCTGAGTGAATGATTGATTGATTTTCTTTTTACCATTTATTTAAAAGCTGTCTGTTCTAGTGGTAGGATGGTCCCCCCTTATGTATGAGTCTTGATTCTCCCTCTGGCTCTGAAGGGAGTTTTTCTTTGCCTCTGTGCTCACTGGGGGTTCTATATTATATGTTCAGTGTTTTGTCTGATTCTCTGTCCTGTAAAGCTGCTTTGTGACAAAATCAGTTGTAAGAAGAGCTATATTTGATGTTATAAGAGATGAAGGTCATTTTAAAACAAATCCTGCCCATAATTGAGTGAGAGAGAAAAATAAAAGTTTGTTTATGAAGTTATTTGTGATCTTTATGAAATTGTTCATTCACATTCTGCATACTGCCAGTTGTAATTATGTTGTATCCGATCAGTAAGCAGACCCTGTTGTCAAAGGAAGGAAGGAAAACAGAGATGAATCATCTCATTGTAGTGATTTCCCATGTGAGATTCAATGAAACCAAATGAGCAGAAAGCACAAGGCCTCTCCTGCCAGCTATAAGCCAGACGCCACTGAGTTCTGCCTCAGCTAACAGAAACAATAACGGCAGGCCTTGGCTGCATTACAGACATTACTGACCATAAAACTCCTCATCAACCGGCAAGTATTTTTAAGGATCATTAGGTAAAGGATACAGGTCAGTAACAAGCACAACTTAATCTCAGGACAATCTAGCTATCAGGACTAACTTACTGTTGCTGCTATCAGACATCCCACGTTGCAAAAACAAATTTCAGGGTGGTCCCTCCGGACCTGAAGTTGGACCCTGCCCCAATTCCCTGCCCCCCCCCAAAAAAATCTCCCTTACACACCAAAGGATAATAGAATACTAAAGTCACAATTACAAACTGTACAGAGGGTGAAACTTTCATTGCTTTTTTTTACTTTTATTGGACATGGATATACGTTTTGAGAATTTAGAGGTACAATAAGTTTTGATGGGAGCCATGATGCTCCTGAATGCATCCCATCCAAGAGATAAAAAAACCCACTGCCAACCAACACTAAAAATTGAGTGGTTGACCCACAGACTCTTTATAGAGAACAGACCAATCAGAACCCTCTCTGTTTTGTATGTGCCTAATGAATATGCACACGAGGGGAGCATCTTTCTCTCCCTCTCTTTCCCACACTCAATTTTAGTGAAAAGGTCTGTGTCGCCTGCGTGCACGTTTGTGGCTCGTTCTAAATTCCAGGAGATTTTGTCTGACTTGTGGGCGTCAGGGAGCCGTTATAGATATGTGGTAGACTCCCTCAATTTCCGGGAGATTTGGGAAGTCTGTGCTTTGCTGTGACACAAATTGAGACCTGTTTTTGTCATAAAACAGATAAAGGATTGTTAAACTAGTTTTGGTAAGCTCAAAGGTCTTTATCTAACTTTAATAGTGTACAATTACCTAAAAAAATTATTATTGGAGAATGAGGTTATGTATAGCAATGCATTATGCAGGATTTTGTGCACCATGAAAACATGTCCACAGATAGACATTTGACAGTGCTATGATATATTTAATTAGACATAAATAGATAAAAGTGATAATAAACAGCATATTCCTATTGCTTTTACTACTGTAAAAATGGAATGATGAAAAATACATGAAGCTGAGGGTTCAATTTACTAGGTCAGATTTTGTATATCTCCATATTGAGTGGGGGGGGGGGGGGTGATGGTTCCCATGCTCCTCCTCTTATATATCCTGGATATTTGAAGTAAGGAGGACCATGTGTTGGATTAATTAGATTTTTCACATTATTCACTATTAATCATACTATAGTTAGGTGAAGCATGTCTGTAGTCCAAATCTTTCTTATTCAGATGGGCTCTAGAGTCACAGAGGCTAATGTACATAGCCAGCTAACAAAAACTAGACATTAACAGTCGCTTGAAACTTTTCTAAATTAAGCAGACATAAAAATGTGGTTTGGAGCACACTATGACATACTGTGAAATATAATAATTAATAAAACGTCAAGTAGCTGACTGAAGGTGTTTTCTTAGTTTTATTTTTCCTGCTTGTTTCACAATCACTAATGGGATCAGTAGGTTCTTTCCTGTTGCTGACTTGGACACAGCAAGACCCTCTGAATAATCAGAACACACTGTTAACCTCTGAACTGTGACTGGCTGTAATCCACTTGGCTGGTGTGTGTGTGGGAAATCTCTGAATATAATAGAGGGCAGCAATATTTTGGAAGTTGAAAGTATGAGGCCATACTAGGGAAAGATTGTTTTTAATCTGTAATATGCCTAAAACACGACAATCATTTATATTCAGTATGAGTTTAAATCCTGGTTTCGGTCAGTTCAGTTCCCAAGGGTTTAGGTTTGTAATGGCCTGAGGGAAGAAGCTGTTGCAGAGTCTGACAATGATACCAGTTGTTTCCACTAACCGACAAACTGTAGAAAACCATGGACAGCACATACAGCTCTGGAACAAAGTAAGAGACCACTTAAAAATGATAAGTTTCTTTGATTTTACCAAATTGAAAACCTCTGGAATATGATCAAGAGGAAGATGGATGATCACAAGCCATCAAACCAAGCAGAACTGCTTGAATCTTTGCACCAGGTGTGGCATAAAGTTATTCAAAAGCAGTGTGTAAGACTGGTGGAGAAGATTATGCCAAGATGCATTTCTCTTAAAACTTTATAATGTGAATTTCTTTGCAATATTTGAGGTCTGAAAGCTATGCATCTTTTTTGTTATTTTAGCTATTTCTCATTTTCTGCAAATAAATGCTCTAAATGACAATATTTTGAATTGGAATTTGGGAAAAATGTTGAACTTCATTTATGGAATAAAACAACAATGTTCATTTTACTCAAACATGTATCTATAAAGAGCAAAATCAGAGAAACTGATTTAGAAACTGAAGTGGTCTCTTATTTTTTTTTTCCAGAGCTGTATTAAAGTCATAATTTGTGCACATTACCGCATCCTTCACTGAAACATAATTCAGGTTTTTGTATTTTTTTTAAACATGAAAGTTTGCTTTAAAGTTTATAATATTATATAATACTTATAATACATCACGCTTGAATCTCTCACTCTCGAACATGTCACTCTTAATTACGTCACTCATGACCTGTTTGCACTTGCAGACAAATATGCAAACACTTGTCGAGTCACAGCTGTGAAAGATGATCCGTACTGAACACACCCAGGCCTGTCACAGCCAGCCTGTGTAGCCTGACCTTCAATCAGGAATGCACAGAGGAATGGAGGATACGTGATGAGTAGAGAGAAAGTGTGATTGCATATGAAGTCTGACAGTTCCTTATCGCCACCACGTTACGAACTTTCACCCTTATCTAATAGTTCATCTAATAGCACACAGTACATAACAGCACGGAGCATGAGAGGCTTGGCTCATTTGTGGGGAAAACAGTGAATAAAAGTAGCTTCATTACTAAAAAGATCAAATGAAACAGGGACTAAGAGAGTGATGGATGAGGTGAATATAATGCAGCAAAAACTATTGCAGAATATTTAGTGCATGCATATAAACTGCAAACTGAAACAATTATACAATAAATACACCTAAAGCTTCACAGTAAATAATAGACTACTTTTAAGACAGAACAGCCCTAGTATCACAATGTGGATTTTTAATATCATGATATTTCTCTGTCACGATATATTGTATACGATATAATATTGCCCACCCCTACTATAGACAGAATTGGAGGACTTGAGATTACAGTTAAGTGAAGATCAAACTTGGGACATGTGGTCTTGTGGAAGGACTGTAATGGACTTGGATTATTGTGACATAAGAAGTTTACACATTGGCTTGTATTGACTTTCACAGTTTTACCACCACAGTGATACAAAAAACACAGCCCTGTAAGTTTAATTTACTTAAATTATTTGAGGCAATTAGTTGCCTATATCGATTAGACAATTTATATCAACTGGTTTGTGCAATAATTCTAATTTGAACTACTGATTTGTATTTAGTCTTTCTTTTTAATTTATTAAAGTAAAATATAGATTTAGAAAATGCTATAAAGAGAACATTATATCATATATCATACAAGCAACTAGTGCATGGCGATATGGGAAAAATCATATATCACTAAATGGAACTTTTTATATCATGATAACGATAAATATCATGATATACCACATTTAAGTATGTTTTTAGTTGTTCTTCGAAAAATATGACAAAATAATATCATTGCTTACTTTTTTCAACTTTATTTTAGTGATATTAAACCAAACTTTTACAAATGAGAATTACTACCTTTTAGTGCAGCAGTATATATGTATCAAATGAAAACAGATGAGGTAGATGCAGTAGCTAATTTTTTCAAAAGAACAATGCATCTCCTTTGTTCAGCTCTCATGAGTTTAATAATGTAAAGCATGTCGCAAACCGGTGTGTCTGTCAAATAACATAAAGTACATAAGCATATAAACATGACAAATGACCACGCCAATACATTTCATCATAGCCTACTTTATATATTTGCATTAATAGTTGATAAAATTACTGTAGAAACGATAGGGATGAAGGTAAATAGCACGATAGACACTTTTCTATCGTCCCCACGTACAGCATATCGTCATATCGCACAGCACTACAAGCAACTCAGAGTTATGGTTAGTTAACAGTGCTTGCTCTTACAGCCTACAACATAGAGGAGAGGCCAAGCAGTTAACTGTAATATATGAGCTACAAGTTTGCCTAAGGTAGCTTGGGGGTAATCACTGCACACTGATAGTGAGTTTGTACCAGAAGCCAACAGAAAAGAAGCAGTCATGTTATCATATATTATGATAAGTAGTAGATTTAACTCAAAGGTCTTCATTTAAATGTAAATGTGGCCATACATTTTTATGTAACTTTACGTAAAATTATTATTTTTTTAGTTTAATTGTGGGTTTACAGTGCATTAAATAAAATAATATAATAAGATAAAATATGCTACACGTCATTGAATAGAATGTAGTATTGTATCCTGCTACTTTTGGAATGTCCCACGAAAGCTAAAGAAAAATGTATGTGATTTTTACGATTACTACTTTTCACTACGCTGTCCACCATGACGCATTCCTGATACAGATATGACACTTTGGTTTGCTGAATGTTCAATGCCCGCACACCTTTGCATGAGGAATGGAATGTAAAATATGTAGTGATAAACTGACCAGTTGAAATGCTCCAGAAATTGATCACATTGACTTTCATTTTGTTGCCATTTATTTTGCGTCACGGTGACAGCACACGCCTTTAAATCAGACCAATTGATAAAAAACAACAATGTCCATTTTACTCTTGCTTTACTCTTGCTTGCAAAAAAGCAAGCGCATCAGTACACGTGCTTCTCTGGTCTTATCTCCTGCACAAATACACCTGTCCATCACTAATACCTTCATTCTATCTCCTTTATCTGATACCCTTGGCTGCTTGGCTGCTGCACTTCAGAAGCTTGCACTTGTCCACCTAGCTGCTTGCTGATGCGCATCCGCGCATGTTGTTGTGACACACCCACTGAGGCTATGAACACAAGGAGTACCAGACAAGACTGCACTCAGTGTTGCCAGATTGAATGATTTCACGCAGTGGTGTTGGACAGTACCCCAGTAGAACTAGTATTGTTACTACTTCACTACTTTACTTAAGTACTAAAATGCTGTATCTGTATCTACTAGAGTATTATTTTTACTTTACTACTGTACTTAAGTACTAAAATGCTGTATCTGTATCTACTAGAGTATTTATTTTCTATCTCTCCAAAACAGTTCAATTTGCAAAACATTTGATTGACAAGCTATTTACTACTGTCAAAAAGAGACCGTTGCCACACCAATCTGTACAGTTATTCATCACAAAGAGGAAGACTCAACTCAACTCAACTCAACTTTATTTATAGAGCACTTTAAAAACAACAACAGCTGCAACAAAGTGCTGTACATAGCACATTATAAGATAAGAAACAAAATACTAGAAACAATGACAAATTAAAATGTAGGTATCAATAAAAAGTTTCAGATAAATCTAAGAACTAAGTAAAGTAAAAGTAAAAACAAAATAAAATAAAAACAGAAATAAAATAAATAAAAATAAATAAAAAAAATAAAAAATAATTAATTAATAAATAAAACAAGAACAAAGTCTTAAGTTGGGTTAAAAGCCAAGGAATAAAAATGAGTCTTTAGCCTGGTTTTAAACGTGGACAGTGACGGGGCTTGTCTGACATATAGTGGTAGGCCATTCCACAGTTTAGGAGCCGCAATTGAAAAAGCTCTATCCCCTCTAAGCTTGCGTTTTGACCTCGGCACCTCCAGGAGCAGCTGATCAGCTGACCTAAGGTACCGAGCGGGGGCGTGGGGGCAGAGCAGCTCAGTGAGGTAAGGCGGAGCGAGTCCATTTAAAGATTTAAAAACAAATAAAAGAATCTTAAAATGAACTCTAAAATGCACAGGCAGCCAGTGGAGGGAGGTCAGAATGGGAGTAATGTGCTCTCTCTTGCGTGAACCTGTTAAAAGTCGGGCAGCGGCATTTTGCACTAACTGAAGGCGTTTAAGGGAGGACTGATTGACCCCAAAATATAGTGCATTACAGTAATCCAGCCGGGATGTAATGAAGGCATGGATTACTGTTTCAAAGTGCTCATGTGTGAGAACTGACTTTTACCATGCCCAAACCTGTTGCAGAAATTTGACTCATCCACGTACTAGCTAACCTGACAGAGAGCACCCAAGTAACATGCACATGTGTGGCCTGTATATACAGCTATACTGCAAAATAAAAAATTATTTCTAAAAAGGTTGGTAAATAATTCACCCATGCAGATAAAATGGTTCAAATACAGTATACTTTAGGTTTTGTAATTACATTTATATGAAACATTTTCCACCATTTGGAAAAAGTAAGGGTCCTCAACTAAGTCATTATTCTGAGATATTACGTCATACATCATCATCATCATTATCATCATCAATAGAATCTCATAATTATGACCTAGTATCTCATAATTATGACTTAGCATCTTCTAATTATGACTTAGTATATCATAATAATGACTTAATATCTTAGAATAATGATTTATTATCTCATTATAATGACTTTTTTTACAAGTATTTTATATGAATGACTTACATGCTCATAATTTTGACTTAGTTTCGAATTATATTGATTTAGTATTTGATAATTATGACACCATCATATAATAATGACTTAACATCTTATAATAATGACTTACTATCTCATAATTATGACTTCGCATTTTATAATAATGACTTACTATTTCATAATTTTAATTTCCCTGAGGGAACCCTCCCAAAGGAATCAATAAAGATCTATCTATCTATCTATCTATCTAATTATGATATAGCATCTCATAATAATGACTTAGTATCTTATAATTATGACTTACTATCTCATAAGTATGACTTAATAATTAAGAGGACCCTTTTTGGGAGGCTTTAATACATTTAAAATATGATGACAGTTATTTTTTAGGCCATGTTGGCTTAAATTCTGTTGTATTATTGATATGCTGGATATCGTTTGTTGGAATCTGGCAACCCTGCATGCCTGCATGTGTATGTGTGTGAGTGTGGAGAGGAGAGGAGGGAGACTGATTTCAGTAGAGGCAGGCAGGCAGGCAGGCGCTCCTCTGGTCCTCTAGGTTAGCTGAGCTGGATTTAACTTCATATTAAACTATTTATCTAACTAAATCATTAAATTAAGTTTTCAGCTTGGATCTATTTTTCTTTAAATCATTTTGTCTCACGGTTTGCGCGGATGAAGACATCTTTTCTAACGTAAATTGAATGTAATTTGCCTCAGCTGGACGGTTAACGCGCTGCGGATTCGACCTTGGTTTTCCTTATTTGCACTGTATGGAAATCTGCCGGGAAAATAGAAAATACTGAGAAAAACAACCGGACAGTTAATAAATCACGCTGCCGTAGAGCGGCCCGAGCACACACGCATTTATACAGGGAGCGAGACCGTGCTGGGCAGCTTGGCCGCGGCGGAGGGATCCAGCGAGTAACGGCCGTTACAACGAATTCATCAGCAGGTAACGTTTAAACTGTGGATGCTAACGCTATTTAACCTGGATAAAATAATGTTTTTCTGCCTTAAAAATACGTGAAAATCCGGTTTTCTGGGCCAGAGTCGGCCTATAAATGTCTGTGTACTAAAGCTTAGTCTTTTATACTACAAATATTGCCATTTGGTACGTATATCAGTACGTTAGCTAACAGGGTAGCTAGAAATATGCTTAGCTTAGCTAAGGAATTTTCTATAAAGGTTAACCTAGTAAACTAGCTAAAGCCACCTATTACATAGCCACACAGCCATAATAGCTTTTTCACATTATTGTTTGATGCTCATTGTTTATTTCTGCTCAGTTTTTACAGTCATATACATGTTACGTTACATGCTATTCAAATCCTGCCTTTTTTATCATAGCAAATGGACAGGTGTTCCAAATGGCTGTGTTCCAAATTGCACACTTCCACACTTATTACTTTACACCCTATTCTAATTAATGCAAATTTATTTCATTCAAAATTTTTGTCCAATTTTCTCCCCAATTTAGACGCCCAATTACCCAATCCACTCATTAGGACTTTTCTATTATCAGGAGGAAAACTAGCACATGCCTCCTCTAATACATGTGAAGTCAGCCACCATGCAGCATTGCCAAATAGCATCACAGCACTTGGAGGAAAGGTTACGATACATCAGGTCACAGACGCCTTGTACTGATCAGCATCACCCTTTGGAGTGATGTGGGGAGAGAGAGTGCCATCTACCCACCCAGAGAGAGCAAGGTGCAATTGTGCTCTCTCAGGGCTCCGGCAGCTGATGGCAAGCTACATAAACAGGATTCGAACCAATGATTAATGCATTTTTTGTGTAAATCCTGTGTAAAAAGGACTTGTGGTGTAATGAAACATAATAATGAGTAAAACCATTGTCAAGTAGTCCATCTCTATTCTCCCCCTGCATTCCAAAATACATTGCTTTTAGCCGATGCTCCCAGCAGGCTTACAACAATGCTAGTGATTGGGGCATAGAGTTGTCCTGGCAAAGAAATCATTATTTTCACACCATTAACAAGCTCAAACTGAAAATGCATGATTCAAGCTTAAAATATCTCTTAATATATTCATGCATTTTCATGGAATTTTGCATTCATTTTGTTCCCCTATCTTACTTATTCATCCATACGCGTCAGTCATGACTTCAGGCTGGTAGCGTCCAGAGAACTTCCTCAAGGTACTGAGTGTATAAACATTGTATGTACGTAACTACTTGTGGTACTAGTTATGGTAGTGCACTGTTTGGGACACAGCCAATGTCTGCCCTGCCCTTCCCAAATAGACCCAAGTTAGACAGAATTTGCTCTAAATGCAGCAAGACGGAAAGTCTGTGCTGATTAACTAGGTTACATCGTAGTTGTTAGCTGTCTGCCTACACAGTATACATAAGATAACATACTGTCCCACTCACTACAGTGTTAAAATAAATCTACCAAAAGAGTAAATTGTTAATTTAACAATGTATATTGTAATATAATATCTCTGGTGAAAATCCAACTTAACACCAAGATGGTGAATAAACACATCACCATTGTTCTACAACTATATATAATTTACCCACAAACACATAAGCACACACAAAATTAAAACAAGCAAAACAACATAATACCACACAAAACCGGAGCCTCTGAGCCAGAATACTCTGTGGGAAGTTGAATTTTAACTCTAAGAAATAGCACGCTACCTGTACCTTTTTGGATGTTTAAACACTCAGGGTTGTTAAGATACATGCCAGGGAGTCAACAAATGTTAACACTCCAACACAATTGCTGTGTTATATCAGCACATTGTCCATGTAAACAGAAAGATGAAAGAAAACATATTGTATTTGCTAGCTATATAGAAATATAATGTATAAGTGAACTTGTTGCATCACTTTTTTTCTGCACTTAGGCATCTCAGTAGTTTCCCATGTAGTCCCTTGATCTTTCTGCCTCAGGATATGCTATGGTGGACAGATTTGCTCACAGCCTTCTTTCTGTCAACACAGTATGGAGCTCTTTGACCAGTGGCTGTGGAGACAGGAGTACTGGCTTCCTCCAGGCATCACTTGGAGAGAAATGGCCCAGATGGAGGACTCACCGCTCCCCAGAGATTTGCTCATCTCCCTGCCGCTAGCTTTGGGATTTATTGCACTGCGCTGCGCTTTTGAGAGGTAACAGCTCTTTTTAAATGGCCTGAAGGGATATTCATGTTGAGGAAAATTGAGTTCAGTTAACCCTTTATTCTCTTTGACTTCTCTGGATCATAAAACTATTCAGTAAGTGCATGCAAAGCAATACAAACTGGCTAAATTGTTCATGGGTTTTGCCTGCGGGGAACAAAAACAGAACATTGGTGGTTCTACCGAGTGGAAAAGGTTAAATCTTTGCCAGAAAAGATGGTTTTGCAAAAGATTAAAGCTACACAATTAACAGCAATAGAATAGTAACACAGGGTGAGCTTAGAAAAAAGCCAAATACTGGCTGATTTTCTCTGTGTACATTTCAAGTCACATGTAATACACTATGGCTTTCTGTGGTCTCAAGATGGCTTTACTTTAATGTAGGACTGTTAAAAGCTGTGTGGCATGTTTTTGCACACTCTGCAAAATATATTTAGCAGAAACACCAGGGTGTGTAAACCACTTAAGCAAGTGCCAAACCAGAAAAGCAGCTTGACATGGCTTTAGACAGGTGTGTTATTAATACTTCATTACATATTGGCAGAATTATTATTATCTGGCAGTACATTTGCTTGCTAGCTCCAAACAAACAATAAAAACAATTTTCAAATCAAAACTTCATCCAGTCATTCTGTGAATCCCAGTGGTGTAGATTTTTGTTCAGCTCCCATCACACAGGAGTGCAGATGTGGACCATCTGAGTAGATTGCCCTGAGGACCACTTTAAAAACCATGTTTGGCATGTACCTGTATGTGCATGCATGTGTGGACGTGACTTTCTGTTGCTGTGGCAGCTGATTGCTAAAGTAACTGAAGGAAACAGAGGTGTCCACTGTTAAATGTGTTCCTATCACCCATGTTTGATCTCAACTCATCTTTCCATGACATGATAAAAAAATATATGTTGCCCACAATAACGCTATACTATGATTCTGCAATACTCGATATGTTGCAAAACAAGTCTCTGTGTATGCATTTGTGTTACTGAAGAGGATAAAATACTTCTAAATGGTGTTTGACAATCAGTATTGTTCATGTTCACCCTATTCATTTATCATGTGAAGTAATTAAGTATTAACTTTAGTTACTATAAGTCATATTGGGGGCAGGAGAGGGAGTCTTAGGAAATTGCGCCTGTCTTTTAATGAAACTATTCATATTTTATGCTACGTATCGATCAGATATGATATGTGGGTTTACAGACAGGGTCTAAGACGTTAAGACAGTGATCTTCAAACCAGTATTTATAGCACCTATAAACCTATAAACGGCAACTATAGAGTGGTGCCGATTTTTGTTCAGCTCCCACCACACAGGAGTTCAGATGTGGACCATATAAGCAGATTGCCCCAAGGACCATTTTGAGAAACATGTAAGGCACTGGTGGGATGGGTAGGAGAATAAAAATCAGTTCTTTGCAGTTTACTAGGTGTCTGGAGGATTAATAACTCCCAAGGTTTAATACCCAGAGAGTGCACATGCTGTGTATGTGTCAGCATTTTAATTAGTGTTTTAAACCTTAGCTATAATAATACTAATAAACATGCATATTATAGAGCATTGTTCATTGAAGTAACACTTCATTTTCATATTTTATTCAGTTAAAAGCTGAATAGTAATCCTGTATTTGAATGGGTTTATTTTTATAGTACTTTATATTGTATTATTTATCAAGGCACTTGTAGTAAGCTTATGATCTGTACACATTTCAGTGTAGTATTTCTGATATTGTACATGGGTATTTTGTTACCATAATAAATCAGTCCCTTTGTTTGGCTTTGGCCATTAGCCTTATGGTGCAGTGTAACAGCAGCCGTTCTCTTTGTGGTGAGCAGCTGCGGGTCGTGTGATTCTGGCAGAGCTCAGGAGAGTACAGGGGCAGAGAGACAGAGAGTGTCAGGGAAGAGGGAGGGGACACTGAATCAACAAACAGCAGCAGGCAGGCGTACAGTAAGTGTGGGTGTGTGTGTGTTGCTGTGCGTTTGTGTATGTGCATGCATGTGTGGAGGACATGACTCTCTGTTGCTGTGGCAGCTGATTGCTATAGTAACTTGAGAGAACAGAGGTGTCGATTGTTAAATTTGTCCCATTCACCCATGTTTGATCTCATCTCATCTTTCCAGGATCTAATTAATGGCTCACACACACACATGCGTGCACATGCACACGTACACATGTACATAGGTGCAGAATCACAATACTGTGATTCTCAATATATCGCAATGCAATTCTCTACGGTACTTCAAGGCATCTGTGTTACTGAAGAGGATAAAATACTCCTAAATAAGTAAATACCAGAAATTATGTATTTATTGTTGTTGGTTAAGTTATGCAAATTTCCACAATTAATATTCTTGACTGCAGGTTTACCCTATTCACCCCATCACGTGGACTAAGGAAACAGTAACTTTATTGGGGGCGAATGTATGAGAGTTTAGAGCTCCTAATCAATGCGATATATCGTAATATCAATATTTTGTCCCACCTCTACAATTCAAAATTATCAATATCAAAATTGTAATATCTAAAAATGAATCACTTGACCCTCCTAAAAAGTCACTGTGTTGCCAATACAGTAGGATTCAAACAGATTGAATAAATAATGCTTGACTTATAGGTATCAAACCTATATTCATTACATCAATATATGGGAATGGCCAATGTTGCATCACTGGATCCGTGGGAAAACGTGAGCATTATTGGATCTGATACCTGGCACACAGTTTTCGCTAGTAAAACCACTGAAGCATGTCCAGGCAGGAACCACTGTTGTACTAATAAGCCCTAGGGCATAACACTCACCTATAATCCTGTAATTTGCTCTGGTTAAAATCATGCCTGTGTACCTGTCAGAATCTGACTCCCTTCAGGTACACGTGCATAACACAGCACAATAAGCATAAGAGATTAACCTTCTCTTATAAATAGGGTTAATGTACAGTTACAGTAGATACAGGAAACAGAAAACTGGTTTATTTTCTTTTTCTTTTGCATAATGGATGACAAATCCCTGCTTCAACTGATTTCACACTGTGTTGTTAACAACCCTGAATACCATCTTGGTGCATCTTTAAATTCCTACTGTTGCATCTTACTTCTCAAGAAAAGCAGCTTACTTTTTAACGCCTGTGTTAATAATATGTTAAGATATACACAGCCTGCGTAAGCAATGAGCAGTACACTCCTGACGCCTCCCAGAAGCACAGCTTGGTCTATAGAGAATAGGAGTAGAGACACATGTGCCATCCAGCATGTTCAGCAAAACAGAATGAAATAAATTGAAATCAAGACCATTTAAAAAATATGTGATTTAATAATGGCATTCTATATACACAATTTTTTAAATATGCTTAAATCAATTATGCAATCAAATGACAAGGGACACAAAAAATACAGCATGCTTATTTATACTTACACCATACAGTTAGTGTCTGTGAACCAGGCCTGATGAGTCTAAATATACTTGTGCTCAGAAGATCCAGCTGTTATTGTTCCAGCAGTAGCCCAAAAAGAACAAATAGTTAGAAGCCTATGTTCTGTGTGTGATGTTTTCTCTTCTCTGTTGTTTAGGACTGTGGCCGTTCCTCTAAGCAGACTCCTAGGAGTAAAAGACAGAATACGCTTATCAGCCTCACCTGCTCCAAGCCTTGAGGCCTTTTACACCAAACACCACAGACATCCTGCACAGGTGAACTCTGGGGAAACGCAACCCGCACACAAACACAAAAGACGAATTGTGTGAAGTCCCGAGTGGCTCTTAGAATTTTGCATAACTTCTTCCTGGAAAATATCTGTGTCCCCTTAGAAACAACTATGGAGAGATGTTGTGTTCCTCCACCACTTTCACTGAGCTGCGTGTAGTTAACCACAGTTCATCATAGAGCCATGTGACTCAAAGAAACAACTTAAACAAACTGGGTGACTTGAGTATCTGGTACATGTTTTTCTAGTGCAGATTCATGTTCTATCTCCAGGATTCAAGTTTCATCCTACTGTTGTATAAATAGAAAATTGACTGCACATATTGAGGGTGGTGGGGTTTAGAATCATGAAATCCATCTGTCCTTGTTGACCCAGAGTGATGTGCTGGTAAACTGGGGATTATTCATGTTACACATGTACAAATGGACTATTGGCACTGGGGCTGTGTAATACGTAATCTGACCAAAGACAAATGTTTTTAATGACGTGATGTGAGCACCCTGGCCAAACACAGATCCAGACAAGTGTTTCTTTAGTGTTTTGGTAAATCCAGATACCATATATATGAATATAATGCAACAAAAAGTTAAACAGACTATTACAGTTGTGTTTAATGTATTGCCATGGATGGCTGTATATGAATGTTTCCATATTGTGTGTTTGACATTTTCTATCACTCCTTAACTTTAAATTTTAAATTCACATCATTTCTCAGTCATACTCCACTAGATTAGCTGAGCCCAGGCTATTCAGTGTCACAGAGTTGTCACACTAGATCTACATAATATTGGTTAAAAAACATGTTTTGTCACAGTGTATGATGTGCAAATCACAGGATCAACACAAGTACATAATACTTCCTCTCTCCTGACTGTCCATGTGTCTGAGCTCTGGATATTTCCTCTTCACTGTATAATTGTTTCACTGTTTATGACAGTCTACACAAGAACAAGTCTGCCTGCTCCCCAGACTGTATTTCTGATAGCAATCAACCAACAAGCCACAAAAAACCCAATGAATGATATACAATGTTTATACTCATTAAACATGTCAAACATTTGCCAAACATGTTCATTTTCTGTTTTAAAGGCAAAGACTTACAGCACAGCAACTGAACCTTCCATTTCTGCTTTATATGTCTTGTTCAGAGTGAGGTCAGCAGTTTGACGAAACAAAGTGGCCTAACCCAAAAGCAAGTGGAGGTCTGGTTCCGTCATCGTAGAAACCAGGACAGGCCCAGTAACACAAAGAAGTTCTGCGAGGCAAGGTGAGTTTACTGTTAAATACGGAAAAACATTAAATAACAGGGTCATTAAAGCAAAAGTTTTGTGTAAAAAAACATTTATTCACACTGATTTTTAGCTCAACTGCATTAAAGATCAAATTTGTGCATTAACATGACTAATACTATTGATGCTTAGTACAATTTGCTAGGTTTTAATGACAAGTCTAACAGTGTGAGAAAGTCCCTAAGCGTATATGCTGCATATGCTGCACTATTGCTACAGATACTACAGATTAATTCACATTCTTAACATCACGTTCATGAAAGGATATTGTTGTATATGGTAAATCCAGATCATGCCTGCTGATATGGTCCGGTGACTTTATATTTTGTCCAAGTCTAACTCTAACATGCTTTTAATTTTGTTTTAAAGCTGGAGGTTTGTCTTCTACCTAATAGCATTCATTGCTGGACTTGCATCTCTTATCAGTGTAAGTATTTTAAACCAGTGTTTAAAGCAATCTGATTGTGTGTTAGTTCAAGCAGAACAGTCTACGTAATTTTTCACACCCCTGCTTTAAAGAGCATTGAGGTGGTAAATCGTTTGATTGACTTACGTATGCAAATTCTGACACTGAGATTTTATCTAAAAATAAAATATGTGGTATGTTTTGTGCAGCATTTCTGCTATATACGTTTTATACGTTTAGGGAAGACTAAACTGTGGACATGGGGAAATGTAAAATTAACAAGTAAGGTTTTTCAACCTTTTTTGTTAAATTTACATTTGCCAAATGCCTACAGTTTAGTCTTCCCTTAGCGTATAAAACATATATAGCAGAAATGCTGCAGAATTTTGCACTGAACCCTTTTTATTTTATTTTCAGTGTACAAATAGTTACATTTTGGTTGTGTTCAACTGTAAATATTTTGCGTATTTTATGAGAGGGGGATGTGTGGGCCTGGCACAGCTACTGAAAAAAATCCCTTTAATGTGTGTTATAATTTAAGGCAGCAATTTGTACAATGCTAACTTTTAACTGTAACCTTTTGTGAATTAGCACTATTAGCTTAATAACACTTAGGATGACAAGACTACTGTCTATTGTAATTGTTTCTGAATAGGATTCATTGTATATTTAACCTTTTCCTGTAAAGACACACCCTATTGCCTTTCACAGTTTTGTAATTTCTTTGTTTTTACACACCTACACACAGTCATTTTTTGTTTCTTTTTATCATTCTGATTACCTGCTCTCATATTCATTTCCTTGTACATTTGGACTAAAACACGGAAGCCTATTTGTTGTCTGACCATATTCTTCTTCATTTTCTTCCTCATAGACACCTTGGTTTCAGGACCAGAAGGAGTGCTGGAGAGGATATCCTTTACAGGTGCGCTCCCGAACCTGTCACCAGATACAATCACACACAACTACATAGTTCATATACATAAAGAATGAGAAAGACTATGACTTTGAATATGAAGTAATTTGCAAGTCAATCAAAAGAGCTGATTGTTGAAATAGTCATCGGCCAGGAAAACACCTGCATCGAGTTATGCAATGCAAGCCTCATTTATTATTCAGTTTGTGATAGATATTTAAAATGCACCTTCCTGTGAAAGACAGTTAAGTCAGCAAAAATGAAAATGAAATTATTTTCTGAGATTGATGTTGCTAAATACAATCCACAATACTGAGAATGAGACTCAGTGAACCTAAAATGTTTTAGTTAGGGGCCCCAGAGACACAGCTACCAGTAAGCACTCTCCTCAAAGTACGTTTTGTCCAAGATTTAGTAATCATTTGGCAAGCCGTCAATCTTGCAGCATGCAGCTTAATTTAGGGCATTTCAGTGTGTTTTTGCCATCGTAACAACAGGAAAAGTACACATTGCGCAGCTTAAAACATGCAAAAACTAAGAACTAATTCTCTTAATTAATCATGGGCGTGTTTTGGGCTTAATGTGCAATAAAGCTTACAGGAGAGAGAAAAAACCTTGTAAACTTTCAATGGAAGTCAATGTAAAAAGAGTTTATTTGAGGTCATTTTAAAGGGTTTCTATTGGTCCGTTCATCAAGAAATTTTGGCACAGTGTAAAAGACACTTTGTCTGTTCAAATTATAGAGTAAACTAAAAATCGTAAAAAATGGAGATAAGTGTTTTTAATAGGACAGCGACGATATCAGTTGCCATTCTCTTTACACACCTGGTGCGCTCTGACTAGGTGGATTGCTATTTTAACTGCGCAGCTACTTGAACCTGCAGAGGAAATTGACTTTCTCATTCACGCTGTTAAGGTGCACGAGCAGATCATTTACAGGAACAGCAGGAATCCACCAAAGATCCGAAAGTTGAGAAAAAATGGCAGACACCATACATATTGAACAGCCAATAACAATGATCAAATAATTCCAAAATCAGCGCCTTAAAATGTCCAAATACATCATGGTTTTGCACCAGCACACCATTCCTGACTGTAAAGAGTTTAGAATAATGGTGGGTGTTTTGCAATTGGAAGGGACAATAGATGATTTCATATTCCTGCAGTAATCCACAAAAAAGGACTGCTTAAACAGAGTTTAAACACATAACTCAATCTGTAATAGTGTTATCATCAACCGGTATGTATGTGAATCTATCTGTTGCATTCTAATGCGGCTTAGCCCTATCTAGATATAGTACTGATACCCAAGATGGCATGAATATTGCTTATGTGGGGTATTTTCCAGCACAAGCTGACGTCTTCACAAGCTAAAGATTACGTTGTACAGATTGATAAGATCTCACGCACCCATATGTGGGACACATGTGCACACCTGAACACACCTACATTCATGTGAACAATGCTTCTGAGTGAAAGAACACACTTTTGATTTTGATTAGTAATACAGTCTTTCATAAGATTTAACCCGCATTTTGTGTTAATATTGCTGAAACTACTACATGAGAGATGCTTATGTAATCTTTGTGTTTGTTCCTTTTCAGCCAATCGCAAAAGTGCACTACTGGTATTACATGATAGAGCTGGGCTTCTATTGGTCCCTACTGCTTTGTGTCTCTGTGGATGTCAAGAGAAAAGTAAGCTGTCCAACAGTAAATTGCTTTTCCATAAAAAAGGTTGATTATTTGAAATGTACAAGTTTAGATGAGCAGCAGTTACAGCCTTCATTGTACTGTACCGTGACGTTTTACGTGACAGTGCCGCGAGACAGTGTCACGTGCACCCCCTAGTGGTGCAGGCCAGTTACTGCAGTGGCATGCTGTGTCACGGGACAGTGTACTGTGCTGTAACGTTTTACGTGACAGTGCCGCGAGACAGTGTCACGTGCACCCCCTAGTGGTGCAGGCCAGTTACTGCAGTGGCATACTTTACATAGCAGTTAGACAGAGACAATGTGTTGCCGTGTTGCTTCTGCTGGTGCTTTGCAAAAGCGGCAATCTTCTTCTGATATAATTTCATCAGAGCACGTAAACTCAAAGCTTTGAGACCCTGCCATCCTGCAGACATTGCCTGCTGTGGCGTTCCAGTCACAACGGACATGCGCCACTAGAGGACTTTTAAGATAAAAGCATGTCTGCCGTTTCTGGCACATGACAGCATTAATTAATCAGAGAGCATGTAATAATAGTATTTTTTTTTATGAACTGACACACTTATATATGTATCATGTATATTTACATGTAAACTCACATGTGCTACATCATTATGTCATTGTCATAAGTTTATAAGATATTATTAAGTTATTATTTTAGAAAAAAAAAAATCAGAGCATGTAATACATCCGAATGAAATGTACAGGACAATTATTATTACATTATTAAAATTGTATAACACCCATTGCAGAATAAAAATGGTTAATATAAAGTATTTGTTATCATTCTACTGCAAAATTAATGCTCTCTATTTCTTTATTTACACGTAGCACCGTCACATCCATGTAAAGTATGCCACTGCAGTAACTGGCGTGCACCACTAGGGGGTGCACGTGACACTGTCTCGCGGCACTGTCATGTAAAACGTCACAGCACAGTACACTGTCCTGTGACACAGCATGCCACTGCAGTAACTGGCCTGCACCACTAGGGGGTGCACGTGACACTGTCTCGCGGCACTGTCATGTAAAACGTCACAGCACAGTACACTGTCCTGTGACACAGCATGCCACTGCAGTAACTGGCGTGCACCACTAGGGGGTGCACGTGACACTGTCTCGCGGCACTGTCATGTAAAACGTCACAGCACAGTACACTGTCCTGTGACACAGCATGCCACTGCAGTAACTGGCCTGCACCACTAGGGGGTGCACGTGACACTGTCTCGCGGCACTGTCACGTAAAACGTCACGGTACAGTACAATGAAGGCTGTAACCCCCTCTCGTTTAGATTGTATTATATTTATACTGTTTGAAAATACATTAATTCATTTCATGACAGAATGTGACATTATATATAATACAATTTACCAACTGAATTTTACCCTTTATTTAAAATTAATGCACAATGAAATGTGTTTAATTCTAGGATTTCAAAGAACAGATAATTCACCACATTGCGACTATATTCCTGCTTGGGTTCTCATACTGTGCAAACTACGTCCGCATCGGCACTCTCGTATTACTTGTTCATGACTCTTCTGACTTCCTGCTGGAGGTACGTCTTTATTAGTTGCTTATGAACTCAAAAATTACCATTCAGATTGCTCTGTTGGAATGTTTAATTATTACCTAATGTATTCACTGTTCCTCACTTTTAACAGTCTGCGAAGATGTTCAACTATGCAGGCTGGAAAAAGACCTGTGACTCGCTGTTTGTGGTTTTTGCTGCAGTGTTTCTGGTGACGCGCCTGGTTGTGTTCCCCAGCAAGTAAGACCTCCATCATACCAGCTTTCACTGGAAATCAATTCTCATTTGTTAATAATCTAACCCTGTAAACAGCAAGTACCTGTATATGGTTCCACCCTTAAATTTCTTTCGTAAATATATTGGTCAAAGACATATAACACTTTAAACAGGCTTATTTTAAAATCATTACTATACCAGTATTTTGCGCTTGTTCTCTAATAAAATTCTGATTTTAGGCTTTATTTAAATTAATTTTAAATTAATACATTTTTAAGAACAGGCACCATGTCATTGTACCAGAATAAATAATACATACTTTACTGTAAATAATTAGCCTTAAAATGAACAGCTGAATATTAAGATTGTAATTTAAGCTCTTTGATGTTAATGCCAGATGTCAGAATGTAATTAGTAATACATTAGTAATGTTGCTTCCTGTATGGACTTACTTTATTGATTGTAGAGAAAGTTCTATAGTTCTGATAACAAGTTACATTGTCACCAGGGTTTTAGTGGTTTGTGTTTAATGTTGTTTTATTATTTTCTTATACTGATCATTTGCTACTTTTATGTTTTAGGATAATCTACACTACGCTGATCTTGTCAATGGAGGTTTTTCAGCCTTTCATGGGATACTACTTTTTCAACGCTCTGCTGTTAGTGCTGCAAGCCCTGCACATCTTCTGGGCCTGGCTCATACTGCGCATGGTCTACAAGTTCCTCTTCCTGGGAAAGGTAGATCTGTCTGGAAGAATTTCTCTGTGTTTCAAAGAGCCAGACAGCTGACTTTCACCAGTTTGCCTTAGAGCAGGATATTTTTACTTATTCTAAAATGATAAAATTGTAAATCTGAATCGGCTCGACTTATTACATTAGTGCCATCGACTGCAGTAGAAGCTTCTCCCTTGGCCTGTTTTTATGAAATCGAGAACAATGTTATTAGAAATCAATATGGAGACACTATAATAAGAATTAGGGGGGCAAATAATTTGGGAGGCAAAACATTCTCTTTCTCTGTGCTGGAAAGATAACCTCTACACATTTAATGGATTTTTTGGACGAAAGTGCCAGTAACAGAAATTAATTTAGGATTTGTGAGCTCTTGAAATAATTAACCCTGACTTACATTAACTTGTAATTGTCTAGAATACTTTATGAGCCAAACACGTACTGATATGTGTTATATTCTGTTAGGCATAGGTTAGGGCTAAATATTTTGAATACTTATACAACATCACAAACAAAGGCCTGGTTAAAGGCCTGCATGGTTAAACCTAAAAAACAGTTATATCATAAATTCATTCCAGGCTTTCACATCATCACAACTCACAGCAGAGCACATAGCACTATTGTCTACAGAGATACTGTGGATTGCCACATGAAGCCAATTTCAGAGTACTTGTATGTGCTGTACTTTCCTAGGTACCAATATAGTTTGTTAATAAGAAAAATGCTCAGTGCAAAACCTGGAGTAAGTTAACCCGATACACTCATTTTGTTTTACAGCTGAAGCATTAGTAGTTGGTAACTACAGGGAAAGCAATGTATTTTCTGAGTTACACCAGTAAGGATAGAAATAGCACACAGGTTTCAGTGCAACTAGGCCACAATGATTAAAACATATAGTTTTATGTAGGTCAGAAAGCTACAGAAAATGTAGCTTAGGGGTGTAAGCTCCCTGGATGTGTAAAAAGTGGGGCAGGACAGATGTATGAGCATTGCAGCTGAAGTGGACATAAACACTGGTAAAATGTAAATATACATCAGGTTTGGGGCATTGAGTCTGCAAAAGCTTCGTCTGAGTTTGAGACAGATGAGTTAAATGGCAAAAAGCAAAGGGGGTTTCGGTTTGTATTGCATTTGAACAGAAGTTACATGTCCATATGTCCATTTATCACTATTAAATGGAGTGAAAGACTACAGCAGCAGTAAAACTGTAGTGTGTTTGTTTGGAGCCTGCTCTCCTATTAGAGAGCGGATGACTAAAAGTAAGGTCTCCGCTTAAATACATGCGGGAAATATTGAGGGCAGCAAAAATTATGTGTGACATGTTTTTTATCATATGATAACGTCACTATCGTAACAGGTCTAGCTCTGTGTCATTTTTGTTTAAATTATTGCCATACATTTTTACTTCAAAACACAAAGAAAGTCTAATTTGATCGCTGATGCTACATTACCCTGACCTTTTACCCTCTCACCTGCAGCTGGACAAGGACGAACGCAGTGATGATGAAACTGAAGCAGAGGAGGAGGCCGAGGACGAAGGAGAAGAAGAGGAAGAGGACCAGACATCCTGGAAGAAGAGAAAAGTTGTCCTGGATTCTAAACTGGCTATGATGACCTCTAGCTGTGTTTTAAACAACTTGACCAGTCAGAGAGCTAGTGTGTGCAGCAGAATGCCCAAATCTAGATAGGTTTAGTTTCACTAAAACCCTAAGAAAAGAGTGGGGTTACTGTTACTGCTAGAGCCATAATTACAATCTACACAATAAAGTGTTTTAGCTAAAGTTAGTTGCATTTTATGGTTGCATGACATGTTGCAGCCAAGTAACATAAAACAGGTATGGATGACTTGCTAACAGAACAATGTGAAACACACATAAATACACATGCACTGGTGTCTGGACCATTTTAAATATAATTTATTAACACCTAGACAGAAAAGAATGCTATTTGAGAGCCTTCATGAAAATGTTTCCTTTGTACATAGTATCCTTCTGCTGCTCTTGTGACTATCTGTGTGTTTTATTTTAAATGTATTATAAAAAAATATATATGAACTGAATTTTCGAGTGAGCCTCCTCACTGGATCAAAACCACAGCACTGCTGTCTTTTGTGAACTTTATTGTTTTAAATAGGGGTTTGATGATTGTTATAAACTTGAAGACAAATTGGGTTTTTTTCCAGACAGGGAAGTCAATTACTGTTTAATATTGCACTTCAAATATTGCACTTGGTACTTCCTCATTACCAATATGTAACTAATTGATAAATGATAAAATGATCAGGATGTATCATCAGATATTAATGAAACATGCTGAGTGAAAGCACTGGCAGCTCTTGTCAGCAGGGATTCGGTCAGTACATTCCTATTTTAAGTGTTTAGTCCGTCCCGGAGTTTTGTCCTCTGTCTCCTCCTGCTGCTCCTTCCCCAACACTTATTCCACCCCAGAGGTTGCCAGCACTTACAGGGAGCGCAGCACAGCGAAGGAGCTAGCAGAGCTGGTTTAGTTAAACCTCAGCTGCTACACAGCTTAAAAAGCCTCAGCATGTCTCAAAAAAGCTCAGTGACCAAAGCAGGAATATAACAAGAGTGAATATTGGCAGTGAGTTTGAAAGTTGGAGACTTACAGCTCAAAAAGACTACAAGACTGACCGAGAGCTGCTAATTTTCTCCTGAACAGGTAACTTAAGCTAACTAAGCTGTCTAGCATGCTAGCCAGTGTAGCGTTGTCGACAGCAGGGCTAGCAACAGAAATTTATTTTTTCTTCGGTTTGCGTGATTTAGATGACATCTTGGTTGACAGTGCATGTAAAACACATTCAGACAGTCGTAGACACTATCCTTAGTGAATTCGAGCGAGTAGATGGTCAAATACAAATTCTGTGGCAGGAGGCCAAAAAACACCACTACTCCATTCCGCTCGCCAACCGGAACTCCCCCTGCACAGGTAAGCTAACTGGCTAGCTCACATGTGTCAAACACAAGGCCCGCGGGCCAAATGTGGCCCGCCACGTCTTTTTATGTGGCCCGCGAGAGCTTGTAAGATCTTAGTGTCTATAATAAATAAGTCAGAAGCGTTCTTTGACCAAAAAATACATTTCCCACAATGCTTGTCGATTGTATTACCCGCAAAGTTACGGCTTACTGCCACTACACGGCAGTGTAGTCATTGATGTGGAAACCCTGCCGGAGGGAAGGCGTAACTTCGCGGGTGGATTTGAGACATATAAATGTTTATCCCATAATGTCCAGAAAAAGAGAAGTTGATGCAGACGGACGGCTGTGCTTCAAGGCGAAAGACCGGTATGCCTTTTGTGTTACGAAGAGTGTTACTGACCAAAATAAACGCTTTTTAGGAGAGATATAAGTTCTGTGTAAATATTTATAAGACAATAGCTGACAAAATCTGTTTTAATGACGTTAATAAACATCACTGGGACAGCGCTAGTCGCAGTTTCACCGCAGCAAAGTACGAGGACGTGAATAACTTATCTAACCAGCCTTTACTAATTTCTGCCCTCAATAACCCTTTCAATAACCTCCAATAGCCTTTAATAGTCTTCAGTAGCCTTCAACAGTCTAACCTTGCAGCCGTGGTGTGTCCACTAAACTCCGTAGTTATAAACATCCTGAGGTTAGCAGCGCGATAACTGACCTGTTTATAATGTAATCCCAGCAGTGACTCATGCTCTAAACGGCTGCTGTTAGCTGATTGGGCTGAAAGATGAACTGTAGAGAGCTGTATTATTCGGTTACAAAAATCTTTATTTCATACACAGAAGAACTTAAAATTTTTAAAAACGCTCCAGACTGGCTGAGCTGAGCCCTGTAGCCCGTGGCTGGGCTGTAGCTCTGACTCAGTAAAGACTGCGGACTTGTGGTGCTGCTGCTGCAGCTCCCACTAGTGGTTGGATGAGGAACTGCTAAATCTGAGGAAATGCTATGTTCTTAACAGCTCACAATTTTTGATTTTATATTTATTAAGCCTTATTTCAGTTAATAATTTCAAGTTAATATAACTTGATGTCATTTCTATTCACTTGAATAGTTTGGTTCTTGATTGATGGAGTTTTTGGATTTCATGACATGACAAATTAAAAGGATTTATGTTAATAGAGCAACAAGCAAAATTTTTTCCATGCAACTGTAATATTTGATTGAATAAATAATATATTGAGAGTTATTTAACATTAAGGAGTAATTACATTCATTTACATATATTACATTTGGTTACATTTTATTACATTTATAAGTTACATCTGGCCCTCGGAGGACAGCCAATATGCCAATGTGGCCCTCGGCCAAAATGAGTTTGACACCCCTGGGCTAGCTGATTCAGTCAGGTAATTTCGCGGAGCTCGTGCGGTCGGGCACATTGCGGAGCTCACGCGGTCGGGTACATCGCGGAGTTCCTACAGAATGTACCTTTAAAAATTGAGCTTAATCCCTGTCCAGGAAGTTGGTTAATAGTGTATCAGTTTTAACACCACACATTTGACAATACCTGTTACATTTCCAAAATAAACTTGATCTCAAAGCAGGTGAACACAAGAACAAGGAAAATAAAAATAATAATTATATAATTTAATAAATGTAATAATTATAATAAATATATCATTGTTATTATGTATATTATTAGGATATATAATAATATTATATATTATAATTAGGGCTGTCAACGCACTCTGTCACTTTGGAATCAGTAACGTGTTACAATTTTTTTTTAACGCAAGTTAATTGAGGCACCAAGTTTGACCCCTACTTCCGCTGTAATCTGCCCCTCCCCCGCCCAAGGCACTTATTTGAGCTTTATTTCTCTCTTTCTATTTCTCTCTCTCTCACATGCACGCGCACGCACACACCCGCACTTTCCTGCCCTGCACCTCATCCCTAAGATTTTTATTCTCATTTAATAAACTCAAATTCAGAAATCCTCACAACCAAGCTGAGACATTTACAATCCAGTTTATCATGCATTCTTTATTCCAGCACCCTACGTTGATTTTTATCTCCCCTCAAACATACAAGTATATACTATTATTTTAATAATATAACGTTACAGTAAATACATTTCTTACATTTATTTTTTAAATTACATTTAAATATCCTCTATAAAAAATGCATCTGAAGAAAAACAAATGCGACTAATCGCAGAATTTTGTTGTGATTATTTGGATAATTTTTTTAATCGATTGACACCACTAATTATAATTATTTTTATTTAACTCCAACCCACACGGGGATCGAACCCGGGCCGTCGCGCCTAACTTGAGTGATAGAGAGGGTGAGAATGACAAACAAACCTCCCCTGGTGGGGTGGGGAGAAACCCATTTATGAAAAAAAGTAAGTCAGTGGCCACTAGGAAAGATGTAACTTTTGTGTAACATAAGAAATTGTATATTTTTAAGTAGGTAACATTAGATCCCCAATTTAGGGGTTAATAAGTTAATATTCACTTAAAATAACTAAGTTACCTAAACAAAGTGAGAGCACATTGTTACTGAATAGATTCTACATGTTACACTCTGTTATATTGGGTGAAATTAAAGATGCGTCTGTGTTTCTAAAAGACCACTTATAAATGGTGGGTTTCTTTGATTTTACCTCTGAATATAATCAAGAGAAAGATGGATGGACACAAGCCATCAAACCAAACTGAACTGCTTGAATATTTGCACCAGGAGTGGCATAAAGTTATCTAAAAGCAGTGTGTAAGACTGGTGGCGGAGAACATGCATTAAAAACCTTTATTCCACCAAATATTGGTTTCTGCACTCTTAAACTTTATAAATATGAAGTTGTTTTCTTTGCATTATTTGAGGTCTGAAAACTTCTTCGCCATGTATATCGATATTGTGGCGCCCTCTTGTGGACTACCTGTAAATGACATACTTTCCGCGACAGGGTTCCATGTCTCTGTGGCGCAATCGGTTAGCGCGTTCGGCTGTTAACCGAAAGGTTGGTGGTTCGAGCCCACCCAGGGACGCGTCCATTTTTTATTTTTATTTTTATTGATGGTCTGAAAGCTTTGCATCTTTTTGTTATTCACCATGTATATTATTGTATTATATATTGTATATTGTGGCACCCTCTCGTGGTCACTAATATATGACTACCTGTATATGATCTTTAAAAGCCATACTTTCCGCTACTGGTTCTCATGTCTCTGTGGCGCAATCGGTTAGCGCGTTCGGCTGTTAACCGAAAGGTTGGTGGTTCGAGCCCACCCAGGGACGAAATGTAATTTTATTTTTTAGGCTTTTAATCTCCAATAAATCTCGCCTTTTCTTTTTCAGTACCACACAACCACAACTCGCGCCGTCGCTTTCCCAGTAAAAACAGTGAGAAAAACAAATGATTTATATTACTTTACCCGATATTCCATTATCCAGACACTGGATGGCGCTAGATGTAAAAAAACAAAAAAAACAAACTGACATTATGATCCATAACAAATCATTTCTTTACACTTTTCACATTGAAGGCTATACTTACAGCGGTTCAAATTCAAAGTTCTACATTTATTTAGCTGATATGTTTTTATAAATATACATATTTAAATGTACATCAAAAAAGTAACCTATAAATAAAAAAAAAGATTATATTAAACTTGTTTCCCAATATGTATATGACCAGTGATTTTTTAAAATCTTTTTTTTAAATTTAAGTTTTTCAACTCCAGTGAATAACCAAAAAATGGTACCAAATCCAGTTAACTTAAATGGTTAAAAAGGAAAAAGTAAAAACTAAAAATTGAAACAAAAAAGTGCTTTTAGGAAATACGTCACTGGTTAAATATTTTCAGCTGGTTTAATATGATAGAAATAAACTGAGCTTTGGAAATAGACTTAAAAACATTCCAATTCACAAAGACTTTGAGTAGTAAAGCAGTTCTGGAAGAGAAAAAGACACAAAACAGCAATGCCTTTAGCCCAGCTTTATATATGTCTGCACTTTATTTAAACATTTATTCTACATTCATTTAATTATGTCCGAATTTATGTATTTAAAAACTATATTAAATTTCTTCGTGCATTTATTATGTCAACATTTTACATTTATTATTATTTTAACATTTCTACATTAATTAATTTATTTATTTTAACATTTATTTTTGTATTTTTGTATGTTTATTTCAAAATTACTACATTTATTTAATTATTTCAAATTTTAATGTATTTCAAAATTTCTACATTTTTATTTTTTTTATTTCTTCATGTATGTATTTATTTAATGTCATTTTTCGTCATCAATAGAAAATGAATGAATTAAAGAAATAAGTAAAAAACACTGAATGGGAAGGTGTGTCCAAACTTTTGAAGTGTTTAAGCTCCTCTCCAGGGCGGCAGGGGGCAGCAGAAGCTCTGCAGCGGCTGAGCGGAGAATAGCGTAGCGCAGAGAGAGCCACGGTCTTTTCCGCCGAGGCCGAGCAGCAGCGGGGTGGGTGAGATTTTCACTCCCTTAAAACACGAGAAATATCGGTGTTTTAGCGAGTTCCTGGCCGCGGTTCAGTTGTGTATAGAGTAATAACGTGTTTAGGTGTCGGTGTAGTGTGGTACCGTGTGCGGGTCTCGGGGTTTGGTGGAGTTTTGAGCGACTGAAAGCTGAAGTGAAGCGAGCGCTCTGCCTCTTCGGGTTAGTTAGCCTAGCCTAGTTTAGCTTAGCCTAGCTAACAGCGCCATGTGTTAGCAGCGTGCGGGCAGTGAACGCGCTAGATACCTGGGTATTTGTGTTTAATCCAACATTTGGCAGCCTTTGTAGTTTAATCGGCAACTGTTGGATACTATTACAAGATATTAGGGATGCTATAAGCCCGTAACTTAACGTTAAATAACGGAGTTAATTGGTTAGCTAGCTAGTCACTGAGATTAAAATTAAGTTAACGATAGTTAAACGTAGCTCTACAAATGTAAGAAAAATATTAATCTATAGCATATTTAGTTATATATATATTTTAGAGAAAATCAAATATTTTAATGGAGCTGTTAACTTTATCACTTAACAGCTTCAAGAACCACTGCTTTATAATAAACCTTGTCATCTAACTGAATTTTACTAATGTTGCTCAAAAATAAAATCTTTTAAGGATCCTTGTGATTAAAAGTGGTTACTTGCTTGATGCCAACATCTTAATATAGAGGGTTAATCGCTTACTAACTTTAGTGCTAAAGGCTGCTTTTTCTCACACGTACACAGGAGAACATCAGAAAGCTTTAATATAAGTTTTACTTAAAATTGTGGGATGCAATTATGATTAGTGCTGAAGGAGTTATCTGTGTAAATATAGCACACAAAGTAAGGGTATTTGTTATTTTTTTTGGTTGTAAAAATACTATTTAGTAATAGATCTTATGCTGTTGTAAAGATTGTTAATTTGCTTTTTAAATGGGGCTACATTTGTAACGAACATGCATATGTGGGATGAGCTGTAGAGCTGAGTATGTGCTAAGGTCAAATTTGGTCAAATTTTCTCTGCCATTTCCAAATAGCTTATTCTCTTTTGCTATTGACACTTGTTATTAAGTATCTGGTATCCCCAGGAGCCCCTTGTGAGCTTCTTACTAAACTAAGTAGTGGGATTATTTAAAATATTTACAAATTGAAGGTAAAGTTCCATATAACAGGGGATGTCAGACTGGTCGTTAACCAAACAAGTTTTTTGGCAATGATTGAAGATTTGCCAAATTTTACATGGGCACAACTTGCATGCTCAGCTCTGCTGCTCATCCCCCCAAATGTTGCTCTGTTTAAAATAAAAATTGTCCAAAAATATCCACGAAGCACTCATTAAATACTTTTTTTTTGCTATGTTTTTTTTATGTGTATTTATATACATGTTTATTATTATTTATGTTGGGGTAGCTAAGTTAAATAATTACAGCACATTGTTATTAAGCACTTAATTTAGTGTTTTCTTTTGGGCTTTTAAGTATATGCAGCCTGTAGGACAGAAGTCAGGTGTATATATACTTTTTTTTTTAATTCTGTTCAATGGTTAATTGTGTGTTTGACTTCTCTCAGCAGCAAAATGCAGATCTTCGTGAAAACGTTGACCGGGAAAACCATCACCCTCGAGGTGGAGCCCAGCGACACCATCGAGAATGTGAAGGCCAAGATTCAGGACAAGGAAGGTAAAAGAAGCTTAAATTACTGTAAACAATTTAAAACCTCTTAACTATACCATATAATTGGCAACATAATCAAATAAAAGAAAGCTAATCAGTTGTTTAACCCAAAAGAGCCCATGGTCACGTGTCACAGACCCTTTAAAATATATGTAACGTTTTTCAGCACTCTGACAAAATGGCTCCTTTTAACTGAGTTTTTGAAATGCTTTAGTTAGTAGAAGTTATGAAAGTTGTCATTTGATACGTCAGGGTTTTAACCGTAAAATATTGACTCATTAAGTGCCCACAATAAGAAAACATGTTTGAGCTGCTGAATTAATCTGATTCAGTTTTGAATTTGGCATCAATATTCAGATATTGCTTGGTTTGTATAATTTGATACACCTCAAGTGTGTGTGTGTGTGTGTGTGTGTGTGTTAAACTGACATGCATACATCAGTTGGTTAAAGCTGGTGTTGCACAGCATGACTTGGCCTGATTTAACCCTGATTTCCAGTTGTGCAGAGTCTGCTACTTGGCTCTAGTCCAGACTCTTGTGCAGTCAGAGCTCACAGTCGGTGTTAAAGTTGTGTAATGTATGATGGGCTGAGGACCATTTTGGGTGGAATGTTAGCCCTACTGGAGTTGCTACTGCTGCTCCATTTGTAGCTACCTAGTGTTTTTGCTCCTACAGCTGGTTCTGTAATGTGTAGTCTCATATCTCCCAACCAATCACTACCCAACACTGTATTTACTGGTTTTGCTTATTTTGCAAATGTCTTGATCTCAAATTTAAACCAGTTGCATTTAGACATGCTATTGATTTATTTTTTTTGCATATTAATATATTGAATAGCATTAAATTAATGTGGTCTTGGTCCTTTCTTCAGGCATTCCCCCCGACCAGCAGCGTCTGATTTTCGCTGGCAAACAGTTGGAGGATGGCCGCACTCTGTCAGATTACAACATTCAGAAAGGTGGGTGACCTTTTATAATAATTCTAATAGGATCATTCTAACAGTTAACACACATTTAATTAATAAAAACCTTCTAATGTATCAGTCTGTGCTATCATGCACTTGTACCGAATATTCTGTACTATGATAAATACATTTAAATATAGTACAATTGAATTCTGGCAGCTCTTAAATTGCATTATGTTAAATAGATGAATTATTTTACTTCCATTAAAAGTTAGGTGTTCTTCTTGTGTAAAGTTAAAACACTTATTTTTGTAATTTTAATGCTGCTGTTGACACCTAAATATTGCCTAAGGTCAATAGCAGTATCTAAATCTTTACTTTTTTTTTTTCCTCTCTCTTTAGAGTCCACTCTTCACCTGGTGCTGCGTCTGAGAGGAGGTATCATTGAGCCTTCCCTCAGGCAGCTGGCTCAGAAATACAACTGTGAGAAGATGATCTGCCGCAAGTAAGTTTCTTCATGAATACACATCACGTATGCTTCAAAATCAATGAAGGAGATGGAGGCTGTGCCTGCAGTCACTACTGATTACCCAGAGTGATGTGCTGTAGTGTGAGAACTGCTGTTTTGGGTTTTCATCTTTTTGTTTTTTCCATAGCAGTTATTTCAGTTCATCATATAGCAGCTACTGTTTAGAAGGTTAACAGTTGTGTTGTTTATGAATTGTTGTATTTAAAATATAATTAACTGGTTATTAGTCAAAAGTAGTCTCTTTACAGGGTTATGTTTCTTGTGTAAAGACCAGAATTTGACTGGATTTTAATATATATATTTTTTCTGTCTGTAGGTGTTACGCCCGTCTTCACCCCAGAGCGGTCAATTGCCGTAAGAAGAAGTGCGGACACACCAACAACCTGCGCCCCAAGAAGAAGCTGAAGTAAACTGTAGCACTAAAATGCGCTTCAAGAGCTTGTTTATTCAAGGGTGTTTGAAAATAAAAAGTTAAAAAGAACGACACATTCTGGATTTGCTTTATTTCCATTTTTATATATGAAAACATGAGCTGGAAGCAAGAAAATCACAACACTTGCAGAAATGTTTTTATTATAATTTATTCATGGAAACTGTGCACTTATTCAGCATAGAAACTGAGATCTTAGGTGTTAACTGGTAGAAGGCCAGAGCAGAGTGACTGCCAAGATTACAATAACTGCGTAAAAGTGTAAAACAAATGCTATATACCAGTCTAATTTAACATTATAGATGCTAGATGCTCAGTATCTGTGCACAGTTTAAAGTTTTATAAGCAAAAAAAAAAAAAGAATAAACCTGGTAAATAATTGTAGCCCACAATATGAAAAATGAGTGATGTGGAAATTTGCCTGTACCAAAAATAAGGCCTTTTATGTACAAATAGGACATCGGTTAACATGTAAAGAGTGATAAAGGCAGAATATGACGATACAAATTCTTGATATGTCACTGAAAACTGGTAGCTGTATCCCTTTAAAGAGCATCATTTAGACCCCCTGCAGAGACTGAAGTAGCACAATTGCTTGTTGATTTAATTCATGACTGAAAACCTGCATTCACCAAAGCATTAAATAAAGTTATCTCTAAGACTTGATCCTGTATGTGTTTAGCTGCAGGCCCTCTAGCACTGGTACCGTTTCACCACCACATACAGTGTGCACGTTTACAAATACATGAAGCACGGCTCTGAATAGGTTTCTGAAGCTACGACCGAAACTCAACCATGCAACCTTGATCACACAAGGCCTGTGGCATCAGCATAACTTAATGCATAGAAGCCCTATCTATCTCTATTATCTAGCTGCAAAAGCAAGTCACTGGAATACAATACTAGACCCATCCAAGCCAAAAGCTCTGCATTCCTGTATAGCAAAAATAATCCTTAGCTTATATTTAACTATTATACTTTAGTGCTATCTTAACCTACACTAACCTATTGGAGTAAATGAACTGTGAGTATTTTTCGTACCTATTGTTGAGTTTCTATAAATGCTACTATAGTCCATTTCTCCAGCGTGCTTGTAGAATTAATAATGCAATAATTTCCCAATAATCATTGAACTGAACAAAAAAGCAATAAAACCTCAGTGTTGTAGTACTTTGTTTTTATAATTTATAAATTATATATTTGGAAACTTTTGTATGGGGTCAAATGTTTTAAGAACCAAATGTTTAATCCATAACCAAGAAATTTAAATTTAAAAACAAGAGGACTATTATTGATATCATAATCATAAACAATTTATTATTTTTTATTATTGTAAATTGTACATTTTGTTTCTTAAAAGATTTGACCCTATTTTGATGCCATACTTTTGAAGCTTAACAAAGACAAAACTAACTAATTCCAATATATGGAATGTGTATATACAATTTTTTATCTAAATTGATATAAAACGTGTATGATAATTAAAACTATAAAATAAAAAGACCGGGACATCCAACAACTTTTAAAGGTAATGATCAAGAAGCTAACCGAGCAGCATGAGTATTTGACAAATGCTGTCATTCATTATTTGAGCCCTTCCAGTAAATGATCATATATAACTATAATATATATAAAATATATAAAATATATAACATCAAAATTAGACTTTACTATTGTACTGTTAAATTAAGTACTGTGCTGAAGTTGCAAGTCTAAATAGAGCACGTTTTATATGTATAAGTTATCTAAATGAAAAAAAGGTGAAAATATGGCTTTGGAAGGACCTAATATTAATCAAGGTGATGTTGATTTTAAGTCATATTGCCCAGCACTATTATGTATTTTTAGATTTTATTACATTTATGAATAATTTACAGAGCAAATGTCCCCCTGACATTTTTTTTTTACAAAATTATATCTCCTGCCTTGTGCACGTCTCATAAGAGTTAGCTGGCTATTGTTAGACCTGGGCTTATAGCTACTTTTAGCTACCTAGCAGAAACATTCCCCACTTAAATAAAGTTGTTAACATTAGCTAACATCGCTAACTATCTAGCTAACAACTTTATTTCACTGTGGAACAAGTCAGTTTAAACTGTACTTTGCTAGCTACCATTATCTGGTGCTCACCACTTAGTATGTGGTGCTCCCTGCATTTTACGTAAAAAAATACACCATGTCCTTTCAGTGGATCCATACTAATTGATGACATTATTGGGAAATTATTACATTAGTAGGTTCTACACATGACTGTGTGATTATCTATCACTGCTGTTTCTGTATCACTTCCTCTATCTGTATCAAACTGAGCGAGCAGTGCTGCCATTAATTCTGATTTATGCTCAACATCAAATACGGATACGAACGAGGTTTCGTAAATCCCCAGAACAATGTAACTATACGACTTGGAAAGCCAGTGCTGTGATTGGTCTGTCGAGCCTTGTGTTCCCGCCCGCACATCAAAGGAGATCTCTGGTGTAAAATTTAATCTGGGTGTAGTAAAACATGATAAAAAGCACTAACCTTTGTTGAATAGCACACCTCGGCTCTCCTACAGCTTTCTGAGATCCAGCGATTTTGTGCAGTTTGTCTAAACAGGCTAGAATGGGTTTTAACGTGGCAGATTTTGCCCCTGCATATAAATCCCTTTTTACACTGTTATCCTGGTCTAAAGTAGGTCCACACCTCAATGGTGGATTCTGGAGAGCCCTGACATTTAAAACAAGGCATTAATAACTTTAAAAGTGCAGAAGTTTATTTAAAAAACACTTTTACAATCCGAGGCATAACCTACATCTCTGAGCACCGCCATCTTAAAGTAAAAGTCATGATCAGTAGAGTGACGAGCATGTAATGTTGCAGCTTGGAAAGGCAAAAATTTGGTCTTTTTTTCCCTTTGCCTTTTCCTTTGTTATGCCGGCTGAAGCTGCAGTCCGAGCACAGCACACATCCCGGCCACGTCTTCTTCACATACGCAACATGTACTTCCGTCAACTTTACGTGCTCATCATTCTACTGATCATGACTTTATTTAAGATGGCAGCGCCTGGAGATTTAGCTTACGCTACAGGTTGTGAACAGTTTTTTTAATAAGCTTCTTGTGCACTTTTAAAATTATTAATGCCTTGTTTTAAATGTCAGAGCTCTCCGGATTCTATCAATGAGGTGTGGAGCTATTTTGAGCCTGGATATCAGTGTAAAAAGCGATGCATCTGCAGGGGCAAAATATGCCCTGTTAAAACCCATTCTAGCCTGTTTGTACAAACTGTAAAAAAAAATAGCTGGATCTCGGAAAGCTGCGGGAGAATTAAGAGGGCTATTCAACAAAGGTTAGTCCTCTGTATCATGTTTTACTACACCATAAATCAATTTCCCACAGAGTTCTCCTTTAAACTGACGAGCTGTGCGGTTGCAGACACACAAACACAAACTATATACTATATATATATATATATATATATACACACTCTCATGCAGGCTACATCGTATGCAATGCGATGACTCGACGCAGAAGTATAAACCAGTCTTTACTGCCCACATACTTCTATGCATCCTTTCCATTGGCATATATTGGATGTTAAGCAATACGTCCACTATTCCAATAACAGTGAAGGAGATAAAGGTTATTATAGGTTATATATGCACCCGTTACAGCAAAGATGAAACTACTTTGTACTTTATACTTATATTTAGGCTTTCAGAGAACGTGCACAAATACAGACAAAATTAACACAAGAATACAGATACAAGGCTCCGTCTGTATTCAGATTATTATTTAATGTTGAGCATAAATAAGCCTTAATAGTGGAGCACTGACCGTTCTGCTGGTCTTTGGTATACAGGTGTCTCCAGCTCTAGCACTGCTTATCTTCTGAGCAGAGGTACTGCATCCCTATTGTACATTCATCATATACGACATATATGGTACATTTCTCAAAATCCATCTCCAATTTCTTAGTTTTAGTTAATATAAATGAAACTGAAACTGAAAAAAAGTGTTAAAAGAGATTCAGTGTGCCTGTCCTTGTGCTTTTCTATAGTCTGTGCCATTTGTTTGTTTTTTAATTAAAAAGAGTACCATACTGGTTAATTCTACCCTCTGTTTTGTGTAAATATGCATTTACGTGTTTACGTTTACATCTATAACTTATAATATATAACACAACTTATATATAATATGTTACTTATAATACATCTCTGCTTATACTGTATATTCCACTACAGCCATGCTCCACACGCTGTATCAAAAATAGTGCTTTCCCCTCAATTATTATTATCATTATTATTAACCTAATACTGAACAACTCAACTCAAGAGAAACTCAGAGAAACAGAGTTATTGCTAATCTGTTAACAGAAACTGTCATCATACTGAAAAACGGAGAGAAAACACCAAAGAAACCTGAAAACGGAAAACTGAGAGAGTGTGTATGATTAACTAGCACATCCTAGCCCTGTTCCCTGTTCTCTATTAGAAAAGCGTAGCTACTCTACGTGCTGAAATGTGGCACCTCCTGAACGCGGGCCGTTTATGCCGGGAGCCCGGCCGCTGAGCCGAGGACGAGACGCCGTAGCGTCTCTCTCCGTCTCCTCAGGGTCAGTCAGAAGGTCACCTCACTCCACTATTTCTCCAGCAGTTTGACCAGGCTCTGACGGAGGTCATTGAGGTCGAAGATCTTGACGTCGAGGATCTGGACGACCCTCTGGATCTCGCTATCCGTGCGATCCCGATCCTCCAGAGTGGAGGCCAGACTCTGCTCGGAGTTCTGCACCCTCCTCTCCAGATCCACATTACGCATCTCCAGCTCCTGGAGAGAAGCACAAACAAATGTTAATTTATTTATTTATTATATTTTTAATTGGCCAAATACCCAACCCACCCATTAGGACGCCCCCTATCACTAGTTATGCCCCAACACCAGGAGGGTGAAGGCTAGCACATGCCTCCTCCGACATGTGAAGTCATCCACCGCCTCTTTTTAAACTGCTGCTGATGCAGCATTGCTGAGTAGCATCACAACGCACTTGGAGGCAAGCGTAGCGACTTGGTTCCGATACATCAGCTCAGATGCTCCATTGGATTCATGTGCCAACTGTGCTCTCTCAGGGATTCGTTAGCCAATGGCAAGCTACACTAACAGGATTTGAATCTGCGATCTCCTGATCATAGTGGCATCGCTTAGCCCACTGGACCACTCTGAGCCCCCAAATATTTATTTTTTTAAGTGCACTGTCCAGTGCAGGGTAATAATCCCTCTATGCTTCTATGATGTATTCCCAGTACACATTAAAGGTGTCCTTCCACTAAAATACACTTTTTCTTGTTCTTTGTGAAATACTATAGGTCTCTTTAAGTTGTATATGAATGCTGCACATGAAACTGTTCTTCATCCTACATTGTCTGCAGTAGCTAATAAAAGAAAAGCTTCAGAAAAACGAGTCAATCATGAAAAGCACCGTGTCTATGTCAACCCGTGAGTTCATGGCCTCGCCCACCTTGGCTCACAGAGCTGAAGCCAAGCTGCAGCAGAGCCGATACTGTCAGCTAAGGAGCTAACAGCCCTGTTTACACCAGCTAGTTAACATTAGCTAACTTGAGTAAGTAACTATAGGTTTAAATAGGATCTCCAGTTGATTCTGTGTTTTAGCAAGACCTCGACAGGTTAACACAGATTAAAGTGGGCAACATTTGTGTCAGATTTTATGATATAGAGCAGACTCTAGGATTTCAACATGGTGAAACTGCCCAAGCACTGTTAAGCAAAGTTTAAGGGGTAACGTTACCTAGCACTCAGTGCTACATCTTTACAACTAATAAGGTTGTATCATTTAGTCATTTGAGTTTTAGAACTGTAAATTTGACTGTGGGGAGGGAAGGCAGGTAGGCGTTCTTTGCTGCAGGGCTGTTAGCCAATCAGAGGCGATATATATGCATGTATGAATATTTATGAGCAAGAGCCGAAATCCTGTCTTTCCTCAGAGACCAGTAATTCAGTGAAATAAAGCAGGACTATACAGAAACACCGGATCACTTTTTTTCCCCCACAAAAAACGTCTCACATTGCATTCATTAATACTAGAGACCACAACTAGACATTTTTAAAGTAATTTAAAAACAATAGAATGAGACCTTTAAAATTTAAGATATAAAGCTTTGCTTAAACTACAATAATTTGCATCTCCTTGTGCACCATGAGCACAGTGGCCAGTATGTACAACCTCACTCACAAGATGATAATAGTACACTAGTGCTGGAGTTACCTGTAGTCTGTGAATGGCTTCTTCTCTCTCCTGCTCCATCTCATGAAAGTCTGACTTCTTGGCTTGAAGAATGCGTATTTCCTGAAAGACAATCTCTACAGCTTTAGAATTAGCTCTGTGCTTTACCACAAGTAAAAACCTGTATGTAGACTAATGTATACATAATGTATATAATGTAAATATAAAATATTCTTATTTCTTTAATGTAACATAGTAAGGGTATAGCTTGTTTAACACTGCAATATACACTGCCTGGCCATAAAAAAGTGGCCACCAGGATTTAAGTAAGTAAATGATGTGGGGTTGATGCTGCTGCAGTTGGTCTGCAGGTTTAGGTTCAGCAACAGTATGTGCTGAAAGAATGAGGTCAGCTGACTACCTGAATATACTGAATATAGACCAGGTTATTCCATCAATGGACGGGGATGAACACGGGCATATTCCAAGATAACAATATCAGGATTTATGGGGCTGGAATTGTGAAAGAGTTCAGGGTTCAGGGAGCATGAGATCATAATTTTCACACATGGATTGAGAGAGAGTTCACCACAGAGTCCAGATCTTAACCTCATTGAGAATATTTGTGATGTGCTGGAGAAGACTTTGTGCAGTGGTCAGACTCTACCACCATCAATGCTGCTGCAAGATCTTGGTGAAAAATGAATCCAGCAACATTGGATTGAAATAAATCTTGTGACGTTGCAGAAGCTTATTGAAACAATGCTACAGTGAATACGTGCTGTAGCCAAAGATAAAGATGGTCCAACAAGATTAGAGTGTGTGACCTTTTTTGGTGTTCTGTTCTTTATTAGTAAAGCAGCGTAGCGTATCTACTCTACGTGCTGAAATGCAGCACCTCCTGAACACCACAGCAGTCTATCTCCTAACTTACCTCATCTTTAGCTCTGAGTAAGGCCTCCAGTTCCTCCAGAGACTGAGTGAGCTCGTCCTTCAGCATGTCACTGGGGCCCTGACCTCCATGAGCCTCCAAATCTGCCACCTAGATACACACAAACACACACACACACACCACATCACTGCATTGCAGATAGACATTTAGTCACCCAGAGTAAATAGAAAAAACTATGCTCTGGTTTCATTACTGATGTTTTTAATGGCAGTAATGAATTTGCATTAGTTATTGATCAGCTGTTGTTTTTGAGTAGCAGTTTGAACCTCATTCAAGCAGCAGCAGCAGCATTCATTACACACCACCGCCTCTCCTCTGCAGTGCTCTGCACTATCACTGCCATCTTCAGCACAGCAGAACATTTTTTTTATCATATCAGAATACTGTGACCACCTCCTTGATTTTACTTCCATTATCCATTACATTACATACAAAGAGACTTACAAATGATGAGGTACATAAAAAAGACAAAAATCCAAAACAGGCAAAAGTAAAACATTTAGCAGGGCCTGAAAGAGGCCATAGAGTAATACTGGAATAGAAGAAAAAAGGAGGAAGAAAGGAGGGGAAGAAGGAAATGAGGTTAGAAGTAGTCAGCGTGTTAGAGGTGTTAAGAGAGTAGGTGCTCTTTGGAGAGCTCTGTCTTCAGGAGTTTATTAAAGATAGCGAGAGATTCTCCTGATCTGGTAGTAGAAGGTAGTTAGTTAGAGGTGTTAGGAGAGTAAGTGCTCTTTGAAGAGCTCTGTCTTCAGGAGTTTATTAAAGATAGTGAGAGATTCTCCTGATCTGGTAGTAGAAGGTAGTTAGTTAGAGGTGTTAGGAGAGTAAGTGATCTTTGAAGAGCTCAGTCTTCAGGAGTTTATTAAAGATAGCGAGAGATTCTCCTGATCTGGTAGTAGAAGGTAGTTTGTTAGAGGTGTTAGGAGAGTAAGTGCTCTTTGAAGAGCTCTGTCTTCAGGAGTTTATTAAAGATAGTGAGAGATTCTCCTGATCTGGTAGTAGAAGGTAGTTTGTTCTACCTTTAAGGAACTCTGTATAAGAACAGTCTGGATTGCTGGATTCACTAGAGGAGCACAGCAGCCAGGAGGTAACATAGACCTGCAGGAGTGAGTGCAAGTAGGAGGAAGTCTGTTTTATCATCACCTTTTAGGCAATTATAAGAGATCATTTGAATTCGATCGAAGCAGCAACCATAAGGCACTGGAGCTCTAGTGATGAGTAGTGATCAGTGATCAGTCTCTTTGCTGCGTTCTGAACCGTCTGTAGTGGTTGTTGTCATCTATTTTATTAGCTCTACTGATCATAGATCACCACATAGGTGGTGTATGAGGTAGTAGTGTGTGTGTGATTCGTGTGTGTTGTGCTGGTATGAGTGGATCAGAAGCAGCAGTGCTGTTAGAGTTTTTAAACACTGTGTTTAATCTCTCACTGTCCTCCACTCCACATTATACACTCCTACCTACAGCTGCTCCACATTGTAGATACATACAATAAAGTCAGAGACAGAAGCTCTAAATCTGTTGCTGTTGAATTGTGTTTTTCATCCTCTAGTCTTTCATCAGTGGTCATAGGATATTGGCTGGATATTTCTGGCTGGTGGACTATTCTCAGTCCAGCAGTGACACTGAGGTGATTAAAAACTCCAGCAGCACTGCTGCATCTGATCTACTCACTCTACTAGCAAAACATCACAATGTATGTCAGTGCAGTCAGCTGAGAATTAACGACCCAGCACCCAAATAATAATAGCTGCTCTGTGGTGGTCCGGTGGGCTCAAAGAACAGAGTAAAAGAAGGTGTGTAATTGTGAGCATGAGCGTGACCTCTTGTCCCGCCAGTGTTCAGAGTTCATTTGAAGCTACCGTGACTCTCCTACAGGGGGCAGCTCAGCGTACTCTACCACACTCTAAGAACTAAAAACCAAACTGCTGAGAAACTGTGTTGCCCCCCCCCAGAGAGGCTGAGATGCTTATTGAAACTATAGTTAGCATAGCAGCGCTCTCCTTTAGGATTAATATCATTTAGGAGAAATAAGCAGCTAAATTAGTGACTCATCCTCACTCAAATCAAGGTGTCTGTCTATTTCTGCTTTTCCTAGAATAGCATAGTTTTATAAGTGAAAAACAATGACAACGTCATCGCAGAACGAAGCAGAACAAGTCCTACATACCACAAATATTAATATACAAGGGCGTAGGAGCGGGCTTGATATTGGGGGGGACACATTTGCCAATATGAACCCAAGCCCACCCTATAGTTTCCTAGAACATTTGGGGAAATTTAATTAAAATTAAATTATTATTATAAGGTGATTTTACAACCTAAACATGTTACTCCAATTTACTAATAACGTTACTCCACCTTACAATTACTAATGTTAGAAAAAATTATGCATGCAATGTCTGAATTATATACGTATGAAAAAAAATGATCAGTTATAACCTAATATTTAAAATAATATAACAGATTTGTTTATTATTATTATTATTATTATTATTATTATTATTATTATTATTATTATTATTATTATTATCATTATTATTATGTATAGGCATGTCAATTCTGTTGTATATTTACATTTGCTCCTGTTTTTTTTTTTTTTTTTTTGTAATGAGAGCTCTTTTTAAGATGGTGTCCTTTTATGTAAAAGAATGTAACTTTCCATAGAGATTTTTATAAACCTCAGAACATGTGGTCTTACTGTGAACTACAAATGAACAGAAGTCACGTTACAGCAGTGTTTCTCAACCCTGTTCTTACATATTCTACTGCATATTAACACTGTTCTGCATGTTCTAAAGCTTTCTCTGATTTAAAGGCATTTAATAAAGTAAGTGGTGGTTTGATGTGTTTAATACACTGCTGGATAAATTTAGGCTCCATAGGGAGTTAAGGGGTTTAAACAGGTAAACTCAGTAAATGACTGTTTATTAGCTGATCAGCTGGATCAGGTGGAAAACACTATTTTAGGGCAGTGATCGGGGTTAAGAAACTGCTTTAACCTACAAACATAAAGTACTGTACTAAATTCTAGCGATCCACTACATCTGGCTTCTAGATAACTAGTTAGCTAAATTTAATTTTCGTTCATTATAGCTCACAGTAAGTCTTGTAATCCTAAATTGGAAAACACAGTTTGAAAATGAAATAGTGATTAGCTATATAGTTTATTTTTTCTTTAACCTTGACTCCCAATCTAGGTAATTCTAAAGTTAAACTCACTAACACCGCTGCAGTTTATTAATCACAGTGAGTTTTGTGTTTTGATTCAGAGACGTGTATTTTAACCAGCTATCAGAAACATATCATCACAGTTGAAGTGGTTAGCCTACCGTTCCCTTTCTGTTAGAAAAATCTCCGTATATCCATCTCTGTTTTAAAATCAGCTGAAGCTGCTGCAGCCCGATCCCGCTGCTAAATCTCACAGCGAGGGGGCGGGGCTTCCCCAACAGCACACTGCCTCTAATCCGCGTGCCGCAAAACCAGCAAGCTGATTGGCTGTTTCTACTGAGAGGCGGGACTTAATACCTGAACCGGCTCCGTGATTGGTCCGGTCTGTCTCCTCATTAATAGTACAGCCGATCTGAGCGAAACGATATCATTTTTGGGGGGGACAAATCCACCTGTTTCTAATATTGGGTGGGACATGTCCCACCCATCCCCCCCGGTTCCTACGCCTATGTTAATATATCAAAAGTTTAAAAACTCAGAATTCATTGTTAATTAATCTTTTACGCAGATTTTATGCATAGTATGGTGTATTTATATATGACTGCAGATTTAATGGGATATTACAATGTAAATTGATCAAGTATTACCTCAGGGGATAGTTTAGGAAAGCCTACACCTGTATAAGTTGTGAGGTGTTATCTTCTTATCAATCTACCCATGTCTGAACTTTAAATGCTGTACATGCACTTAGGCTACTTAGGTTATTTTTTCTTCTTCTCTCCCCACATCTGCTTCTTCTCCCATTCTTTTGCCATCTTTTTCATTTTTTTATTCTGTTTTTTCCTGCTCTTTGTCTATTCTCATCTTCTCTTCCCTTATTTAGTTTTGTCTAAGCTCAACATCTATTCAAATCTATTCAACATCTATTTCAAATTGATGTTTAATTTCATGATGTCTCTTAATATTAAACTCCTTAATTACGGCAACTTTTAGACTCTTTGGCCCCGTTTTTCTGCGCTAAAAAAGCGCACACTCTCCGCTTTTAGACTCTTTGGCCCGTTTTACTGCGCTTGAAATGCGCACTCTCTCCGCTTTTAGACTCTTTTGCCCCGTTTTTCTGCGCTAGAAATGCGCACTCTCTCTGACTCTTTGGCCCATTTCTGACACCTAGCGTTCAAACTTTGAATCTCACACACTTTCATTCTATTTCTAAAATACCTCACAGGTCGCTCCAAAAAAGGAAACGGGCCGCAAATGGCCTGCGGGCCGTTTCCTTTTTTCTCACCCTCTAGCATTAAAATTCATCACAAAGTGTTACCTCAGAGGACAGTTTGAGAATGCCTACACATGTATAAGCTGTGAGATGTTATCTTGTAAGCAAGGTTTAACACTTGCCAGCGTGTTCATGGCAAGGCAAAGTGAATAATTGGAGTTGGAGTGAGGCATGATAGTAATTTTTCAATGTAAAGAATGGGTACCTTTTTGTTGTGTAGTGAAAACTTGAAAATAATGCATTTTGTTTATAAAAAAAAAAAACATCTCAGGGAGAGTAGAATTTTGTGTAAATAAAACTACATATGTTAACATGTAGGCCGAAATTGAGCTTCCCCTCCTTGAAAGACCAGCATCCGCCACTGGTACCAGGAGTACCTCACAGAAGACATTAGCACCCATGGTAGACAGTGCAGTGGTAACAGTAAAGTGGTAATTTTTGGTATATGAATCACCATAAACAGCCAATATACAGCCATAACTTACAGGGAGTGGTGTCTATAATTATAATTCTGTATATCGATTAGCCATAACATTAGCACCATTGAAATGAAAAACATGAATTTATTTATATGTACAGTGGAAACGGTTGAGGAATGGGATCTACATAACAACTCTGGAATATAATCAAGAGGAAGATGGATGATCACAAGTCATCAAACCACCAAACTGAACTGCTTGAATTTTTGCACCAGGAGTAAAGGCATAAAATCATCCAAAAGCAGTGTGTAAGACTGGTGGAGGAGAACATGATGCCAAGATACATTAAAACTGTGATTAAAAACAGGGTTATTCCACCAAATATTGATTTCTGAACTCTTAAAACTTTATGAATATGAACTTGTTTTTTTTTGCATTATTTGAGGTCTGAAAGCTCTGCATCTTTTTTTTATTTCAGCCATTTCTCATTTCCTGCAAATATATGCTCTAAATCACAATATTTTTATTTGGAATTTGGGGAAAATGTTGTCTGTAGTTTATAGAATAAAACAACCATTATCATTTTACTCAAATATAAACCTATAAATAGCAAAATCAGAGAAACTGATTCACAAACTGAAGTGGTCTTCTCATCAGGTACCACAGGACTCCTTCAGAGGTTATGTGGAGTTTGAGCCTCAATTGGTCAGGTGTGTTGTAGCAGCACAAAGAGAAACTGGTTTGAGTACTATATTTTTTATGGATGCATATTCACCACAGACTCATCAGTGTAATGTTTGACTAATGCAGAATAAGTCTGATGGACAGAAAATGGAAAATAAAAACTATAATACCCACAAGCGCTTTCCCGTCCAGTTTTCCGCACATTTTTACATGATTAAAAATGATTACATAATTGCTTTTTACTGTTAAACCCTTCCTGTCCCCCTTTCTACAACTCTCTCCATCTCGCTCTCTCTCTGCGGCTTTTCTGCTCTTTTTTAGAGGGTAAGCTCTGAGGGTCAGTGTCTGTATGACCCAAAACCAGCAAACAACATTAAAAGCCTTCTGCCTGCCATGAATACCACATGAACACCGTAGAAAGCCAGTGCAACCACCTCACCCCTCATCTCTCTTTAAGCTCGACAAAGCCTAGAGAGATAATAACTCCATCCTCATTCTACACTATCCTTTTATCCTTCTTTTCCTTATCTGTTCTGTCTTTTTTTCAAAGCTCACCAAACATCACTCCATCTTTTCTCTCCTTTAATGCTATACCATCCTTTTATCTCTTGACCTTCTCCCCTGCTCTCCACCAATCTCTCAAGTTTTTAAAGTTTACAAAACAGCCAAATTCAATCTCTTCTATCCTCTCATCATGCCAATTCTCTCCACTTTCTCACTTCTCTCTCAAAACTCACCAAACAGCTAAGCACTCTAATCACTCAGCAATCTTTCTTTGTACTCTTTCACCTTTTTCTCCTTTCCTTAAATCTTCTCTTTTTGTCCCTCTCTCTCACTTCTACCATAAAACTTGCTGAAAAGCCAAATCACTTTACGACCACACCATCTCCCCAACTAACAGAGAACATTATAAGAACCTAAGAACATTTAATAAAGGTTTTAGGAAGGTTAACTTGCAACGTTACAGAAATGATGTTCCAGAAACTTTCTAAAACATGACTTGATAATAATTTGCGGCACAATGTTATTTAAAGGTTTCTCACACTAAGTTCTCAGCTAGATGAACAGTAAAGTTATGGAAACATTACAAATATTATTTTTGAAACTATACATATTAAAACGTTGACACAAGTGACTTTTCCAGGAACGTTTCCAGAACAAACATGTTAAATAAAAACCTAAATAAAAAAGGGAAAATTTGACAGATTTAACATTCTTAGAACGTTATTTGTAACCGTCATAAAATGTTGTACTAACCCAAAATTGTTAGCTGGGTGTCCCCTTTCCACTTCTCTTTTCCTTTCCTCTCTTTTCCTCCTTACCACTTCTGTAACTCTCTTTATTTCCCATTTATTTCTTTTTCTTTTATATTTTTTTCCTTTTTTCTGTATCTCTTTTCTTCCCTTGCTTATTTTTCCATTTCACTTCCATTTTTAACACTCTCCAAAGTCCACTATAATTTCTATACTTTTAGGCCAGGGGTGTCAAAACTACGGCCCGCGGGCCATTTGCGGCCCGTTTCCTTTTTTGAAGCGGCCCGCGAGGTATTTTAGAAATAGAATGAAAGTTGGCCCACTGTTAAGCAGGTTTATATAATGTGAGATTCAAAGTTTGAACGCTAGGTGTCAGAAACGGGCCAAAGAGTCTAAAAGGGAGAGGGTGCGCATTTTTAGTGCAGAAAAACGGGGCAAAGAGTCTAAAAGCTGAGAGAGTGCGCATTTCTAGAGCAAAAAAACAGGACAAAGAGTCTAAAAGCAGAGAGAGTGTTCAGTTGTAGCGCAGAAAACAGGCAAAAGAGTCTAATAGTTGCCGTAATTAATGAGTTTTGCAAAACAAACAAAGTCCACAGTGTCCTGCCTCAATGACTACCGTCCCGTTGCACTTACACCCATCATCATGAAGTGCTTCGAGAGGCTAGTCATGAGGAACATCAAGACACAACTGCCCTCTTCACTGGACCCCCTGCAGTTTGCGTATCGTCCCAATCGCTCCACGGACAATGCCATCACCACCACCCTTCATCTCTCCCTCACCCACCTGGAGAAGAAGGACACTTACGTCAGAATGCTGTTTATAGACTTCAGTTCAGCATTCAACACCATCATCCCACAGAACCTCACCAGGAAGCTAAGCTCGCTCGGCCTCAACACCCCCCTCTGCAACTGGATCCTGGACTTTCTGACGGGGAGACCCCAGTCAGTCCGGTTCGGGGGCAGCACCTCCAGCACCATCACACTGAACACGGGGGCCCCCCAGGGCAGTGTCCTGAGTCCTCTGCTGTTCACCCTGCTGACTCATGACTTTGCTGCAAAACACAGTTCTAACAGCTTTATCAAGTTCGCTGATGATACAACCGTGCTGGGTCTCATCACCAAAGGCGACGAGTCAGCATACAGAGAGGAGGTGCAGCGGCTGACAGACTGGTGTACAGTCAACAACCTTCACCTGAATGTGGACAAGACAAAGGAAATGGTTGTTGACTTCAGGAGAGCACAACACACCCACTCTCCACTCAACATCGACGGGTCCTCTGTGGAGATTGTTAAGAGCACCAAGTTCCTTGGTGTCCACTTAGCAGATAACCTCACCTGGACCCTGAACACCAGCTCTACAGCCAAGAAAGCCCAGCAGTGTCTCTACTTCCTCCGGAAGCTGAGAAAGGCCCGTCTCCCTCCACCCATCCTCATACTCTTCTATAGAGGGACCATTGAGAGCATCTTGAGCAGCTGCATCACTGCCTGGTTTGGGACCTGCACCGTCTCTGACCGCAAGACCCTCCAGCGTATTGTGAGGACAGCTGAGAGGATCATCGGCGTCTCTCTCCCCTCCATCACGGACATTTACACCACCCGCAGCATCCGCAAAGCAACCAGCATTGTGAATGACCCCACTCATCCCTCACACGAACTATTCTCCCTCCTGCCTTCGGGAAGAAGGTACCGCAGCATCCGGTCCAGCACGAGCAGATTCTGCAACAGCTTCTACCGCCAAGCCATCAGACTCCTTAACTGCAGAGACTGAACTGATGGTTTTTCTGTACATGCACACACACACTCTTACCCCACTTACCCCAGAAAATGGAAAGCACTAAAAACCCTACTACCTCACTGGACTCTATTGCACACTGTGTAATAGAGTAATTACTACCTCACCTGGTCTTTTTTGCACACTGCAAAATTTGCACACTGTCTTGTTATTTATTATTCTTTGTCTGTATTGTGTTGTATTGTCTGTCTGCACTTTTGTACTGTTGCACTATTGTTCTGTCTACACTGTGTTTATGTGCACCATGGTCCCTGGAGGAACGTTGTTTCGTTTCACTGTGTACTCTGTATATAGCTGAAATGACAATAAAAACCACTTTGACTTTGACTTTGAAGAGACATCATGAAATTAAACATCAATTTGAAAAATCTTAGCTTACACAACACTGTCAAAGATAGATAAAGATAGTAAGTCAAGTAAAATGGTCTTTACATAATAAAATCAGGAAAACTTTATTATTTAAAGTGGTATATTTCATTATTTGTTTTATTACAGAGTCTGTGGCCCGTGACTTCAAATATATTTCTCCTTCTGGCCCCAACAAAAAAAGTTTGGACACCCCTGTTTTATGTAATCTTTTCATTCTTTGACCTTCTTCTCTCTTCACATCTGCTCTTTCTCCTTAGCTTTTTTTTGTTCTTCTATTTATTCTTCCTGCGTATTCTCATCTTTTCTGTCCTTAACTCTTTTTTAATCAGTTTTGTCCTACAATGCTTATTTTCCTTTTTCTTCTTAATTCTTTATCAAAGCTGACCAAGAAGCCCATCACTCTACCTTCTTCTATAATCTTATGCTCTTCTCTTCCTTTCCTCAGCACTTCTTGTGCTCTCTCTTTCTTCCTGGTATCTTACTTCTCTCTTAAATCTCGATAAACAGCCCATCACACCTTACCATACCATCCTTCTCTCTCTCTCTCTCTCTCTTTCTCTCATTTTTTACAGCCATCACACCGCTGCACTTTGGCTCTCAACACCTTTCTGCAGTGTTTCAGCACCACACACTCCCTCACACACTCACAGAAAGAGAGAAAGGACACCTCGCAGAGGTCCCTGCCACTTGGAGAGTCTTGAGAGAAACTGGCTTATTTTTAACTATGTAAAGTGCAAAAAGAAAAAAAAATCCCCCAAACGAGGGGCTGCCAGTTCCCCCTGGTGATTTTTCATTTCTCCAAACTAGGCCATTGAAAGTAGGATATAGCTGTCCTACAAACCCTCCACACTTTCTCTCTCTCTCTCTTACTCTCTCTGTCTCTCTCTTGCACTCGCTCTCTCTCTCTTTTTGGGTCTCATGAGACATGAACCATTTTCAACCACCTGGTCGCCTGATTCGTATTAGAGAGAGAAAACGAGAGAGAGAAAAAGAGAGATAAAGAGAGAGAGACAGCTGCTAGCTCGACCGCAGACTCTTGTCCTGTCCTTGTTGGTTTTCAAAAGAAAAAAGGGAAAGAAAGACAACAGAAACAAAGTTACGGCAGAAGAGTACAGAGATGAAGATCATCACCTTCAGGATCGATAGACAGAGCGCACTTCCAGTCGTCTGCAGGGTCGTGTAATGATGTCAGAGCCGTGATCTCCTCATTAGCACGTACAGGCAGATGAAACGCTCCACCAGCGAGGGTCTACTGGAGGCCAGAGCCCAATTAAGCGAGTCAGCTCTCTAAGACGGTGCCCTCGTATTGAACGTGTCATGAATCCATCACCGTCTGCATTTCCTCTGCTGACTCAAGCGTCTGCGGCGGCGTTAAGAACATTAGGCTCCTCCACTACAGGGCTGCTACCGCATTCAGGACATTAGCAGCATGTTCACCGAGCACTTAGAGTGGCTGAAATTTCATTGAAACTCTGCGGGATACCATTAGCTTTCTACCTGGAATCAGATCACAGCTGAAATGCTTCCTACATACTAGCATTAGCCATGTTTAAATGCAGCCTAAAAAAAAATCTGTTAACACTTAAGGACGCACCAATACCATATTTTGCAATCTCTCTTTTTTTTATATAAAGATAAAGATACCTATACAAACTTAACTACTTAACTAAGAGGCAGTCCGTACACTGCAAAAAACTTAGCAAGTGAAATTTTCTAAATTTAAGGCAATAAATCTTATTTTCTTCTCTAATAAGGCTTTTTGTCTCACTAAGCATTGTGTAAGTGTTAGATTATTTTAGGCTTATTTTAGGGATAATTATCTTTATCATTCTTACTTAGAATGTGTACCTTATTTTAAGTAATTTGAACTCAAAATAAGCACAATCAAGCAGCAATCAAGTTATTCTGATTCTTGTGTCCAAAAACAGTGACTTTTTTTGCTTGATTTAGGTGTTAATTCACTCATTTTGAGACTTTGCCATTGCTTTTTTGCTTTTTGCTTTTTTGCTTACCCCATTGGCAGATGTTTTTGTTTAATATACATATATTTGTTTTAATTTGCATATATTTTGTCTAGTTTTTGCCAATGGATTTTTTGCAGTGTATTATTTTATTTCTGAACTGAAAGAAGAAGCATTTCTGAGTGGAGAAGAGATTAATGGTACCAGTGTGCCTAATATATTTATTCTAAAAACTGGGGTGTCGGCTCACTTTTCGGGATGTAGTGAAACATGATAAGCACCAACTTTTGTTGAATGGCCCACCTCTGTTCACCCCCAGCATTCTGGAATACAGCGCTTTTAGCCAATACTCCCAACAGGCTTACAATGCTCGTGACAGGGGCATAGCGATACCCATGCAAAGAAACCACTATTTTAACACCAATAACGAGGCTCAAAGTAGCTCCACACTTCATTGGTAGACTTCTGAGAGCCCTGACACATGACCCTAAACACAGCACCTCCAGGAAGCCAATCACCTGAATACTGAACACCTGTCCACAGCCCTACTTAAACCCCTCACTTCACTCACACCTGTTCATTTATACTTATCCATGCTACTATAGCATTTCATGTTGCTGCTACTTCCCTACTCTATTTATATTATGTATATTGATCTTGTTATCCATTTTATTCTTATATTACTTTATCTTACATAACAATTGCTTTTTTAGGTGAAACTGGACCGTGAGATTACAAATTCATTCCACCTCATGTACCACATACGATGCAAATGACAATAGCCAAGTCTCCTTGAATCCTTAAACCACAAAAAAGCCATTTACAAACAGCCAGCCATTGTTTTCAAAAGTCTCCTCACCAATCAGAAAGCTTCTGAATGAAAGCTGTTACACACGTCACACTGATTCCAGGAAAATTAGCCTCCATTCCACTCCATATCTGGTCTAGCGGGGGATGGTATAAGTAGAGATTGATCTTACTTGTAAGCTGATACTCTGTTTGATACCCCTGTAGAACGTACATAATTACCATACAATGCAGTTATAGATAAGAGCTCTGAGATGAGTGCTGCCCGTGCTGATACAGACCATACATCTGTGGACTCCACTTGTTATGAATGCACTCAGCTACTATAATTTATTCAGATTCTAACTATAACAGAACGAAGGTCACGGTTCAGTGCACAGAGAATTACCTGAATACAATATTAAGCCTCATACTGTATATTCTCAATGTTAAATATGAATATGGATACAGATTAAGCTGTCTGCCTATCTAAGCTGTCCATCCATCCATCCATTCATCCATCCATCCGTCCGTTTGTGGATAACTTCAAGAGGATTCAAAGGACTCAGTGCCTCTTGTGCCTTTTTTTGTCTTTTTGTAATCAGTACATTACCTCAACCTCCTCATTATTGCCATGTTTGTTGTTGTAAATGTTTGACTCTGATCTACCCACAACAGGTGCATCTCAAAAATACCTCAAAACATTAGATCAAGAAATCATTGACAGTTAATTTATATTAGTAATTCAATTTTAACTTAAACTCCTACATTATATAGACATATAGAATGACCTATTTCTAGAGCTTACTTCTTTTAAATCTTGATAATTATGTCTTACAGCTATAGAATACCCACAAGTTAGTCTTAGAAAATTAGAATATTATATAAGACCAATTGGTACTTTCTGGAACCAGAACTGGCTGCTATATGGCATCTCTTAGAGAACCATTTGTAGCCCCTTTAAAATGAAAGCTGTAGTTGCATGTCACAGGTCTGAATTTAATACATATTGATTTTTTCCTAGGGAAAATAAAGGCTGTCTTTAAAGGTCTAATTCCATCGTTTTTTAATTAATTTTCAACAGTCTAGTTGTGGTCTCTAGTATGAATGAATGCCATGTGAGCAGTTTTTTTTGTGAAAAAAAAAGTCCTCAGGTGCTTCTATTTAGCCCTGCTTTAGATCACTGAATTAGAAGTGAGAGAGACAGACATGCTCATGAATATTCATACAGCAAGATTCCCCCCTCCCCGTGCCATTGATAACATTTCTTTCAGCTAAACTAATGCTACTAAACTCTTACCTTAGACTTGGTGATTCAGTGCTTGGGCAGTTTCACCACATGGAAGCCCCAGAGTCCGCTCTATATCATAAAATCCGACGCAAACAGCATCCGCTTTGACTGGTGTTCTGTCGAGTTGTGCTGCCTTGTATTTCCCTAATGAAACCTAGAGTTACTCACACAATGTAGCTAATGCTAACTAGCTCTGTAAACAAACAGAGTAAACAGATTAGCTCCTCTTTAACTATAGCTCCTAACGCTATAGCCCAGGTTCAGCTCTGCCTGTGGGCCATGAAGTCACTGGTTGTCGTAGACACCCTAACGTGTCTGTGATCAACTAGTATTTCTGAGGACTTTCTTTTACTGGCTACTGCAGACAAGGGAGGCTGAAGAAAAGTTTCATATGCAGCATCATATACAATTCGGAGAGACCAATAGTATTTCATAAAGAATAAGAAGAATAAAGAATAGATATATATATATATATATTTTAGCGGAATGAGACCTTTAAAGAAAATATAAGTATATGAATACTGCTATAAGAAATGAAGCATCTGTATACAAGTACAAATGAATCAGTAAGGTCAAAGCTATTATGCAGAACTGCAGTACAGAGATTATTTGCAGAGACTTCACTGCCGTTATACTGTACTATCAACGTCACTGGCTAATGGGAATGAGTCACAGAGGGACTGATGAATAAATAAATAAATAAACAAACATTACACATCAGTGAGTGGTATTTATAACTGTAATCCTACCCATTTGCAAAATGAAGAAGGGCATGCGTGTCCGGGCTTGATTAAGAGGATTCTGAGAATTAACCATGAAGCGTTTTTTATTGTTTCTTTAGTGAAGGGATTTTTTATGTTGGTTAATATGAGGCACAGATTTACATTTTGTTAAGCATTTTTGTAAGCTTGCCTCAGAAAAAATAAATGACGGTCAGCCACCAGATAAGTAAGATGTGTTTAAATTGGTATCTGTAACAATACTAACCATATTAAACATTCTAAATACACTGCCTGCCCCCCCAAAAACGTTTCCACCTGGATTTAACTATGCAAATAATGTGGGGTTGATGCTGCAGTTGGTCAGGTCTATATTCAGCAACAGTATGTGCTGAAAGAATGAGGTCAGTTGACTTCCTGAATATACTGAATTTAGACCAGGTTATTCCATCAATGGATTTTTTCTTTCCTGATGAACACGGCCATATTCCAAGATGACAATATCAGGATTCATGGTGCTGGAATTGTGAAAGAGTGATTCAGGGAGCATGAGATCATCATTTTCACACATGGATTGAGAGAGTTCACCACAGAGCCCAGATCTTAACCTCATTGAGAATCTTTGGGATGTGCTGGATGGAGAAGAGAGGCTTTGTGCAGCGGTTGGTCAGACTCCACCATCATCAATGCTGCTGTAAGATTTTGGTGAAAAATTAATGCATCACTGAATTTAGATAAATTTTGTGATATCGCAGAAGCTTATTGAAACAATGCCACAGTGAATTATTGCTTCAATCAAAGCTAAAGATGGTCCAACAAAATATAACAGCCCGTGACCTTATTTTTTGGTCAAATAGTGTATTTGATATTGGTAAACTAATACACTTTTTTAGTCATGGTCATTAGAAGAAATCTTCTAAGACACAGTTCTTTAATAGACCTTCAACACCTTGAATTCAGCGTTAGTAGTGGTAGTTAATTGGACTGTTTAGGATTGTAACTGACTGGCAATCCAGAATCATATGTCTTAAACATTCAGATTTGCTCCACCAGCCCTGAAGCTGTCTGTTCTACACCAAACCAAACTTCCCAAACCAATAATTTGTTATGTGCTACCATAGGATCATGATCAGCCTTTTAATGATGATGATGATGATGATAAGGTTAATGGTGAGAAGCAGCAGCCAATCACACACAGCATACTCTCAACCGGAAACAACAGCCAACATGGAAGACTCCACTGAGCATTGGCATTGACTCAGGCATTGATACTTAAACATTCACACCCATACAGTATGTACATACACCCACACCAGGGCCATTTAGAGCATCCAATTTTTCTGGTCAATTTAGAGTATCAAATTTATCTGATCTGAGGATTTTTTTTTTGGACTGTTTGAAGAAGCCAGAGTTCCCAGAGGAAACCCACACTGATACAGGGACAACATGAAAACTCCACCCAGATGGGGACTTGAACCCAGGCTCCCAGTGCTGAGAGGTTAACCATTTTAAAATTTGAACACCGTTAACATAATATTCCTACATCTGAGGAGAACCCTATCTTATAAATGTCTCAAATCCAGTAATCCCTCCACTTGTGTAACTCCACCTTCCATCATTTTTGACTTAAAAATGTTATCTGTTAATAAAAATAGGAGAAAATAATCATGAAACTATGAAATAAACTTGATTACACAATCAAAGCACTGTAACAGGTTAAAACTCCATTATAAATTAATCTGCATTATCAGAATTTGTATGTGAATTAATTCCAAAGCCACTCCAGAACTTCTACTGCAGTGTACAGCATGTATTCATGTTCAGAAGATTTACCTGGTCCCTCAGCCTCTCCGTCTCCTCCTGATAGGCCGCCAGCTGCTTCTTCCACTGATCCACGTTGGCATTAGCTTCATGCAGCGCTGCCACCAGTTTAGCATTGCTGTCCTGCAGGGTGAACAGTTCGGCCTCCAGGTTCATCTCACAGATCGAGCTGCAGAACCGACACAAAAAGAAAAGAAAAGAAAAATTAAGCCCCATTAACTGAGGTCTGTAGAGTACAATAATTTACCACAGATATTAATTCTGACAGGTCTCTCAGTCAGCACACTAAACCTGTTGACTTGAAACACGTTTTTTAATACAAGCTAAAGAGCAGCTGCTTCAGTCTGATGTTGAAATTAAATAATTAGTTAAAAATCAACAAAATATAAAGGACTTGAGTGAGGACCATTTGTCCAGCCATTCATTAAATCCATTCGTTACAAAGGAGCCCTCCATTAGCAGTCAAATTTAGGAGAAAGGAACTATTTTACAATTATGCTTTTGACTAACACATTTTTACCATTATTTTGCCATTATTTCCATGCACAAATTTCAGCAGCTACAATTCCAGAGTGATTCAGACCAGTGGTTCTTACATTAGGCTTGGGAGCCCTTTAAATGGACCATCTACAGCTCTGGAGAAAAAATAAGAGCCCACTTAAAAATGATGAGTTTCTTTGATTTTACCAAATTGAAAACCTCTGGAATATAATCAAGAGGAAGATGGATGATCACAAACCATCAAACCAAACTGAACTGCTTGAATTGTTGCACCAGGAGTAAAGGCATAAAGTTATCCAAAAGCAGTGTGTAAGACTGGTGGAGAGGAGAACATGCCAAGATGCACGAAAAATGTGATTAAAAACCAGGGTTATTCCACCAAATATTGATTTCTGAACTCTTAAACCTTTTATGAATATTAACTTTTTTTGCATTATTTGAGGTCTAAAAGTTTTCCATCTTTTTAATTTGGAATTTGTGAGAAATGTTTGTAGTTTAAAGAATAAAACAATGATAATCATTTTGCTCAAACATATATCTATAAATAGTGAAATCATAATAATATTTGCAATAATCAAAATCTAAATTGCAGATTATAATCAAATTTGCAGATTATGCACATATATAAGCAAAATGTACACTCAAATGTAAAAATTTCAAAACATCAAGGATTAATAAAGTAAACAAGTATATTTAAAAAAATAATAATAAAAATGTAATTGGTCTGAAAATCTGGAAAATTCAGAAAAAATGGTTTTCATATTGCAAACCAAACCAAAAATGGTTTAGTTGACCCAAAATTTACTTTTTTTAGACTAAATTTTAGTCATTTTTCTGGTCCAGACTGTGGTTTATAGCATTGTGCATGTACTGTATGCACAGTATGTATATGCTTTTCTAATCAGTAAAGTAAAATAATGGATTAGAGATCTGCAATAGTGCAAATTGTGACCAAGATAATAAAACCTGATAATGGGCTTTTTATTTTTAGCATTCAATTTTCCAGAAATGAATGAGGTTCCATTCTCCCACCAGGAAAAGAGGTCTTTTTCCCTATGCACGTCTTTCTCCTTTCTTGATATTTTACAACAGAAAGGGCAGCAGAGTGTTCGGAGACTCACCATAGCAACCCTCGTTAGAAAAGAGCACCACTGGGCAATAAAGGCCACACAAAAGCAAGGTGACGGGAGAGGGCCGGCGAAGGAAAGCTGGATGTGTGTGCTCATAAATGTACTGGAGCACTTATGTATGACTCAACACAGTAATGGCTGCACCACTTTCCCTCCACCTGGGTTCACATTATGACTGGTTCTGAATGGGTGAGAGCGACCGTGCTTCGAGGGAGGGACAGAGTGGACATGAAAAACATTGTGAATCACATTATTAAATTAATAAAACACAAATATGGCCACAATAAACATGAGAACTCACCCTAAACCCAGATATATGAACCTGTCATGTGAATATGTGTGAGTAAATATGTTTCAGAGACATGTACACAAACAGAGACTGTGTATTAGCATTAGTGGACATGTGGGTGGTGTTTAAATCAATTTACCAATCAGTGGACTTCAACAAAAGTGTAATTTTAACATCATCCATACACATATACAAAAGACAAGGGTCTTTTTTCAATATATGTTCTTGTGTGTTTTTGCGTCCTTGTATCATCAAAAAGAAACCTTCTAACTAACATGCCAAGTCCACTGCCGCCTGCCCATTCCTCAGTCCTATTTCCACACCGTGGGTTGCCAGGTATGGACTAGATGTAGCAATAACAGGCAAACACAGCAAGCCACAGCCTTAGCATCTGCCTAAAAAGCTCTGCATGAGCAGAGATTATGAGTATTATATGAGTAAAATATGAGTAAATATTGGCAATATGTTTAATAGATGGAAACAGCTTAAGTGTCCAGAAGGACTACAAGACAGATGCTGAGCTGGCAAATTTAAGCACAAAGTTCAGCTAGAGTGAGCTAACATTATTTAGGGAATTTATCATATCCACTAATAGTCAAGACAGTGATTTAACACAGATAAAATTATTCATGTTCCTGCCTAAAGCCATCCTCTGCTACCCAAGAACTGGTAAATTTCCCAGATGTGTTTTTGCTCCTGAAGATGCAATGTTTGTTGATTCGCTAAAAAAAAAAATAAATACCCAGTGTTCATTGTGAATTTGTGATGACAAGACATTTATGCGGTTTTAAGTTAAGTACAGCAGTCAACGATCTCTCACCAAGAGGAACACTACCCAAAAGTAGCCTATGAGAGTCTTTTTATAGGGCAGTGGGAGAAGCAGTTTTTCGCCCTCTTGTGGCAAATCCCAGTGTCTATCCAGACCACACCTGTAATCATCTTCATATCTGCATGTAGAGTTCTGCAGCAAACTGCAGTGTTTCAGTAACACACACTAAGCTTGTTGGACGTTTCTCATTGAGGGATTTTGGTGAACATGGCTGTAAAGGTCTTACCCCTCCGACAGCATCTTTTTGATGCGTTCTTTCTCTGAGGAAAGTGTGATGTCTGCACTCTGGCTGCGGAACAGCTTGTCATCTGGCCCGTTCACACACATCACGGGTGGGGACTGCAGCTCGTCTGACAAGTCCTGCAACACACACACACACACACACACACACACCTCAGCATGGGGGAACACTGCATCAACAAATCTGGCTGCAGCTTAAATACTTATAATTAAGAGTTTGTAGATCAAATCTAATCTAATTCACAGTCTTATACCATTTGCACCTTTTCATCCACAGGTCTGGGTGAGATTGTTAGATCTAAACTCTGCTCTACAACTATACAACTCTACTGACCCAGATTATAGTACACAAATAAATAAACAAATATAATAGTTTCTTAGCTTCTATGGATTACAAAGAGGGCACAATTGCCTTAATTATCACGAGGTGGGATTTGTCCAATAATAATTATGGATCATGACACATGGAATTTTACTGCTGTTGTAAAAGAAATACCATCATATTTATTAACATAAAACCCTTAACAGACCCAAATGTAGGTGATAGAAAACATTTTTCTGTGCAGTAAAATAAGTTATTTATATTCTGATGTGTTTTAGAGATTTCTACAGGTATCAGGTTGAACAGCAGGGGGTTGCGGATGCAAATGTGAGGTATTTATTTTATATATATATATACAAAAATACAAAAATAAACAAACAAAGAACTGAATAAAACAAACAAAAACACAGTACATATAAAAACAGTCGATAAAAGTACAACACCCGTCGAGGAAGACAGGAACAGGGGGACTATTTAAACACACGGACTAACAGGAAACACCTGGGACCTAACAAGGGGGTGGAGCTACAAACTAACAGGTGAGCAACAGGGGTGGAGACAAGGGATAAACACAGGGCATGAGCAAAAAAAAACAAAAAAAAAACACGGGGACAGACTAGAGGGAACCAAAACAGGACGAGAACATGACAACAGGACACTTGGAGAATGCCTGTTCACTCTCTTTTTCACTTAATAATTTTAGATCAGTCACAGGAATTAATCAAAAAGTCTGCATGTTTGAAAATAGACATAAAAAATAGATTAACAAAATTAAATGCATGATCTGAATTCACAAAAATATTGATTTTAAACTGAAGTTTTGGAAAGCGCAAATTTAATGATTTTTATTCATTATATTTTGACAGTTGCAGATTTACTTTTTTTTATATTTTCTATTACAATCACAATCAGGACTGTTAGTAATGTTTCTTATCAAACAATACATCTTTTAATGTAATGCTTGAATGAAGATATATTAATGTAATATCAGGAAGAAAGAAAACAGTTATGTTAACAAAATGATCAGGCATATCATCACTGCCCAATGAAAACCAAGTATCGTCATTTTTTCGATTTTTAGTTTGCTATATAATTTGAACATACAATGTCTTGTCTCTAAACACGAGGTAACCACATGGCCTCCATCCACATGGTTGGGCACGTCCTTGTACACGCACATTTTGAAAGCTGTGCTCCTCATTCCAGCACAGTTTTGCGCAGATATTTCCAGTTACAGCTGAATTCACGCTTTTAATCCCAGTGAAAAACGCTCTTATTTACCTTTTAAAAAGCCATTTAAATGCCCGATTAAAGGGCCGATTACTGTTGTTTCGCTGTTTTCCTTGGGTTTTGAGAGCTCTGCGCTGACTCAGCTCTTGATCAGTCCAGATGTGAGACGGCGCCCAGTTGGGGGCGGGGCTGGTGACGTCATGGGCCCTGCAGTGCTTAATATTGCGATATAATCGTGCAGCCCTAGCTGAAATTATCTTGTCGTGTAACAAGACAAAGAACTCTGGCAGAAATCACAACATCCACATTAAATAAAGGAGCAGAGCAGCATTCTTTAGCAATCAGGGGACATGACAAAAGTCATGGGACTATCAGGCCTCGCTCAAACTCCTTGCTATGAGCACACTGGCAGTGTTCAACTTTACTTTCACAAGATAAACCCTCACAACTGAAGGTGTTTGCATTCACAAACCAAATTACACACTGCTATCCAGTGATTTATGGCATGTGAGTGTATTTATATTTGATATTTAACATTTTATATAAAGTAAAAAATTAGACTTAATAGGTTTTCCCCTTTAAAAAGCTCGAGTCATTTTTCTCGAAGTCTCTCATAAGAAGAGTAAAGCAGTATCTTTCCCTCATTATAAAGAGCTGGTTTATCGCTCACTCATCCCTGCAGCGAGGGGAAAACGATTCAGCTTCACTCCGGGGGGCGAGTGTAACTGTAGCCCCCCCACTCAGACGGTGTGTCTGCTTCAGTGTGATAAAGCAACACTTCCATTTGCTCTGTCTGCCACTCCTCTGCCTCCAGCCCAGATAACTGATTGACCATTCTGCAGCACGGCGGGACAATGGCACAGAGGACAGCGGGACAGAGGACGGGCTGGAGGTCCTGGACACTGACCTCCTGCAGAACAGTGATATGTGAAAATGTGTACTGAGGGTCCTGATTAACAGCGGTGTAAACCGGGGTGTTGAGGTGTTTAGTGATGAAACCAGTGAGTTCGGGTAAGAGGTTTTAAAACCCAGTCCTGGAGATGCCCTGTTCTGCACTCTTTGTAGGGTCTGATATGAAGTTGGATCAGGTGGAATAATAGAACAAGACAGGAAAACCATTCAGACACATCAGCAAAGCACAACACATTTACCTCAGCAGTGCTATTCTAATAATGAATTTACTTAAGCAGTAGAGTGTGACGAGACACTAATATCACGAGACGAGATAAGACATGATACTGGGTTCACGAGAACGAGACGAGATGAGATTTAAAAATAAAATTTTAAAGAAAACGTCAAAAATGAAAAATGGCTTGAAAACTAGAGTTTTATTTGACAACATGATATAACGCAAAGTTAACAGACTGGTTTCTCTCACACATGGATTCTATAAGAAATAGAAATAAGAAAAAGAAATAAGAAAAAGAATAAAAAATACAAATAATTTTTTTCTAGGTCTTATATAGTGCAAACAGTAAGTGCAAACCACAACCAGTCATATTAAGACTATGGTTTGGTTTTTTTTCTTCTAAATCTCTTGTAATTTAACTATGCATAACCATAACCAGTCATATTAAGCCTATGCTTGAAGTGCAAACAGAGACAGAATTTTTTTTTAATACAGTACAGAGTTAAGGGATTAGTACACCTGCCTATGAAACAGTCACGTGTAGGATTTACTTACAGTATTTATATATGGTTTGTGTCTTGTTGGTTCACTCTGTTACCGTTTATTGTTTCCATTGGAGCCAAAATGCAGCCAGACATCATACCTGTCAAGTCTCCCGTTTTGGCCGGGAAACTACCGGTACCGTATTTTACTCCTCTTTCCCGCCGTCCTCCTGTATTAGTATTTTCCCGTAAATTTCCCGTATTTTATTAAAATAATAAAATATATATTATTGAGGAGACAGGGCACTGACCGCGCTGTGTCTCTTAACCAATCGTGGAGCCGGTTCAAGGAGAAAGTCCTGCCTTTCAGGAGAAACAGCCAATCAGCTTGCAAAGGAGGGTCAGTGTGGGGAAGCCCCCCGTCGCTGTGAGTTCAAGCAGCTAGTCGGAGCAGCTGATGTTAAAACATATCTGGATATTCAGCGATTTTTCTTAAAGAAAGGTAACGGTAGGCTAATCATGGGAACTGTGATGAGATTTTTCTGATAGCTGCTTAAAAATACTCGTCTCCGAATTAAAACACACAGATTAAACCTTTAAAAAAAAAAAAAAAAATACAGCTTGTGAGAGGACCGAAATTATCTGAACTGATCAGGGGTGGAGTGATCAAAAGAAAGAAGTAGGAATTAAAAGTTATTAATTGTGTAGGCCCCTTAGGACAAATTTTTACTGATGGAATATATATCTGGTCCATGTCCTTTTAGTAAAAGCTCATGATACTATGTTTAGGTCACCAACAGTCATTTTGCAGAATTTGCGCACCCTTTGTTCAATTTTAAATCCATTAAATAAATAAAAAAATATATCATATAAAAGAGTGCATTTATGCCAAAAAATACATGAAATCTTAACTTTTTTTTTAATATCTAGAAAAAGGGTTTTTAATTTGGCTGTATTAAAAGAATGACATATGTAGGAATGTCCACAACATTTCAGATTCTGATAATCTAATTGTAGTGTGTAGGTGGTTTACATGTGTCTTAAAATGTAAGGGATACTGAACCTTCGTTGGGCTGGTGGGACGGCTTTAAGCGGACAGAGGAAAACATCCCTTATTTTTAAATCTAAAACTTGACAGGTATGCCAGACATACAACTTAAAAGTAGCAGAAGCATCTTCTATACAAATGCTCGAATTTTCCTCTTCTGCTGAGAGCTGCTCTCTCTGCTCAGCCACCACACTCGCTGCTATCGCTACTGTTTAAGCTTGACGAGAAATATAGTCACGTTTTAATCTTGCGAGATCTCGTGCCACGAGATCTTGTTACACCCCTATTAAGCAGTGCTACTTCCGTCACACATTTAGCTTAGAAGTGCAATTTTAGGTATACATTTACCTCAGTGGTGGTAAACACAAGTCACATGTTAGTGAAAAGGCAGGCAGTCAAACAAATGCTAAAGCTAACTTAACTCAGCTAACGTTACTATTATTCTAGCCCTGAACAGCTTGTATCTTCCAGCTGGGAACGAAAGCGAATATCCTCATTCTACTAATTACGTTCTTACTCACCTGAGAGAACTGCAGAAGTCCAGTTGGAAAGCATTGCAGGAGAAGGAAAATAACATCAAATGAAACTCCAAAAAAAAAAAAAAAAGAGAACACTGGTAATGCTGCAGATTTTGCTTTTAAACACGATTCAGATTTGTAGCTGATAGTGGTTAATTTAGTGTGAAGTATTAACATATAAACTATAAATTAAACATACATGCTGTGGTAAAAATCAATAAAGCACTTTATTATATAGTACAGTAGGGGTGGGCAATATTATATCGTATACAATATATCGTAACACAGAAATATCGTGATATTAAAAATTCATATCGTGATAATAGGGCTGTTCTGTCTTAAAAGTCGTCTATTATTCACTGTGAAGCTTTAAGTGTATTTATTGTCTAATTGTTTTAGTTTGCAGTTTATTTGCATGCACTAAATATTCTGCAATATTTTTTGCTGCATTATATTATTTTATGCTATATTATTTACTTTGCCACACTATGATTATGCTGTTATACTCTTATACTATATTCCAGAAATTAATTAATTATTTTTTTCTGTTTTCCTATATCGCCAAGTATATCGTTATCGCAAAAATACCCTGAAATATTGTGATATTATTGTAGAGCCATATCGCCCACCCCTATAGTACAGTATATTGATTTTTCTTTTACACCCATAGGTTTAAGAAATTCATATCCACTGTAGAGGCTCTCTATAGATAAAACCAAAATGTAGTTATTTCATTAAAACTGCTCTAAAGAACCTCTTCTTCAGGTGAGAGTAGGTGCAATTAAGCACTCAACATTGCCATCCCCACTGAGAAAAGTGAACTAAAACAGAGAGTAAACTGCAGATTCATGAGAAACAATCAAGGATGTGAAGAGGAGCATGTGGGGGGCCCTCAGGCTCTCCGCCTCAGAGTACGAGTGTTGTTCACACAGCGTCGGAACCTGCTGATTGTTTAATTGCTCCGGATCACTCCGCTGACCTGAAAAGCCTAACAGCTTTATTCAGTGGGAGACAGACAGGCCGAGCCCAGGCGCAGGACTGCATGGGATAATTTTATCACTGGCCTATTTCTCCTCTCTCTCTCTCTCTCTTCCCAGTGAGACGAATGACCCAGCTCATCTTTCTCTCCGCTTCCTCTCCTCTCCGCTTTCCTGCTTTCCATTCCATCCCACTTTCACTCTCCTGCGCTCCTGAGGTGGAGTAGGGTTTCAGTAACTCTTCCTCTGCTGCAGCTTTACGAGACGAGCCCAAACTGATCTACAGGATCTCTGAGCTACAGTTTAGACTGAGGTCAGGGACTACTGAACAGATCCTCAGCCTGATAATACTGTGTGGTACTGTTGTCATATGAACTCCATTCTCTCCATTATCACTATAAATACTTTTTTTTATTAGCTTAGCGTAGTTCAGCTACCCAGATAATAAATTAGTGCCCCTTCCACCAGTATGAAACGTATATATCTCACTCCTATGACTAGGAACTGAATATTGGCCTAAATAGGACTGTATTCTGTATTATTATTGACACTAAAGACAAATATTTTGCCTAGTTTTGTCTGGAGAATAAAAGCCAGTTTTATTTGTAACCTATTCTACCCTAATTTAACATAAATCCCAGCAATCAAATAGAATAGAGATACAGATTACAAGAGCTTTAGCCCTTTATCAGAATTTGCTGATTCCTTAAAGGAGAAATCTGGTGTTAAATGGACTTGGAGTCTATAGTGAAACATGACGAGTACAATTTTCTGTTGAATATCGTATCTCTATTGACCCCCAGCATTTTCAAATACAGTGCTTTTAGCCGATACTCCCAACAGGCTTAGAATGCAACAAGCACAAAGTAGCTCCACAGTTTATTGGAAGATTTCTGGGGGCCCTGACACTTAAAATGAGGCACTGCGAACTTTAAAAAGTTAAAAAAGCTAGTTCATTAAAAAAAGGACTTGAAATTAGGTTATAAGACCGATGAGCATGAACAAACAGGTGCAGTAGGACTAAGGAACAGATTGCAAAATGAATTCCGTCGATATTCATGCAATCTGTTCCCCTAATATACCTTTTTTTGTGCTAATCATTCGATTTATCATGAAGTAATTTCAAGAATGTGGCACCCCTAAAACTAGCTGAAGGTACTCTGTGTATAAACAGTGTTTTTAATAAATACCTGTGCACATGAAAAGCTATCTGTTCCTATTTTTTATGTCAGGGCCCCTGAGAACTCTACCTGTGAATTAAAGGGATACTTTGAGCTTGTTAATGGTGTAACAATAGTGATTTTTGTGCATAGGCAATGCTACGTCCTTATCACTAGCAATTTTTTTAAGTCTGTTGGGAGCTTCGGCTCAGAGATGGGCTATTTAAGGTCTCTTTCAGCTAAAACCCACTTTTTCTTGTTCTTTGTGAAACACTATAGGTCTTTCTTAGTTGTATATGGATGCTGCATATGAAACTGTTCTTAAGGCTCCCTTGTCTGCAGTAGCTAGTAAAAGGAAATCCTCAGAAATATGAGTTGATCAGAGATATGTTAGGGTGTCTACATCAACCAGTGACTTCATGGCCTCGCCCACCATAGCTAGGGACCGCCCACAGGTGGTGCTGAACCCGGGCTACAGCATTAGGAGCTACAGCTAAGAAGGAGCTAACAGCTCTGTTTACAGAGCTAGTTAGCGTTAGCTATCTTGTGTAAGTAACTATAAGTTTACACTGGATCTCCGGTTGATTCTGCATTTTACCAAGACCTTAAATAAACACTAGAAAAGTTTCATAAAGCAGCTTAACACGACAGAACACTGGTCAAAGCAGGTGCCGTTCGAATAACCCCTGCGGCCATGGTGCCGCCATCCCTGCGGCAGTGCTGCTAGAGTCTGATGTTAAGTGAAGTTAAGGGTTAACTTTACCTAGCACTCAGTGCTGTATCTTTAACTAAGGCTGTATCTCTAAAAAAACAAACCCTGGAGCCAAATCCTGTCTTTCTTCAGAGATGACTAATTTAGTGAAATAAATCAGGGCTAAATAGTAGGGGTGTCACGATTCTCTAAATCCTCGATTCGATTTTATTTCCGATAACGATTCGATTCTCGATTTTCTTTTTTTTTTTTTACAGCAGAGAGGCCTATGCCAGTTTTAGATTAGTCTATGGTCAGTCATTGGTATGATTCATCAAATTGACAATATCTTATTTCAAAAGGTGGGCTTGATATAAGTGATGCAAAGTGATACAAGTGTTCTGTAATACACCACATTAGGCACTAATCGTCAAATTTAAATAATTTAATTAAGATATATATGTTATGCCATCTAGTGTTTTTTTTTGGTAGCAGCAGTGTGCACTATTAACAGCAATGTGCAACATAACAAAATAAATACTGTATTTTTCGGACTATAAGGCGCACTTAAAAACTTTTAATTTTCACAAAAATTGACAGTGCGTCTTATAATACGGTGCGCCTTTTGTATGGATTTTACTCGTCAGGTTGTAAGGAGCAGTAAACACACACTCCGTGCAGCGTTATAGAGAGTTTCAGTGCTATACAGAGTCCAGAGCCGTGCAGCTCCGAGGCTGAGCAGCAATAGCATTAGCTAGATGCTAACCGCTAAGCTAGCTAGCTTATTCACTGAGATCAGTATTATCTAAATTTTACTCGTCAGGTTGTAAGGAGCAGTAAACACACACTCCGTGCAGCGTTATACAGAGTTTCAGTGCTATACAGAGTCCAGAGCCGTGCCGCTCCGAGGCTGGAGCAGCAATAGCATTAGCTAGATGCTAACCGCTTAGCTAGCTAGCTTTTTCACTGTTCAGAGATCAGTATTTTCTAAATTTAGCACTTTTAATACTGCTGGAGCAGTATTATTAGAGTTAGATGCTAATCGCTAAGCGTTCACCGTTCAGAGGTGAGTTATCGGCCTGTAAGTCTGTGCTGCTTTGCCTGGCTAGCATTAGCTAGATGCTAAGCGCTAACTCTCTCAGAGGTGAGTTTTATCAGCCTGTAATCTGCTTGTTTACCGTGTTAAAACAAGCTACGGGGGACGAATCGCTAGCTAATATCTCACTGTCTTACCAGAACACGCAGGATTACTCAGTGTAACGCTGTCGTTTAAGTTTGGGTTAACTTTACTAGTTTAGGTGACTAGTTAGCGTGCTAGCGGATAGCTATGCTAACGCTGGTGCAGCAAGCCTTAGTGGACATCTGGAAATCTAAGCTTACTGTAAATAAACTGAAGCACGTTACTCACCCAAATAAACAGTTTTCAGGAGAGGAATCTGTGTAGATTAATATCCAGCACTCGTTTGACTTTGAAAGAGCTAACGTTAGATTTGTATACTGAGACGCTCCACCGGCAAGCGACCACCCCCGGTGGGGGAAGGGAAACATGGCGCCACCCCTGTTCACTTTGATATAGGCACCCTTTCTAGTGTCACTTAACGCGCCTTATAATGCGATGCGCCCTATGTATGGAAAAATAGCAGAAAATAGGCGTTCTTTGATAGTGCGTCTTATAATACGGTGCGCCTTATAGTCCGAAAAATACGGTAATAAAAAAAATACAGGAACAGTCATGTACAAAATAATAGAACAATTAGAGCCTTAACATACTGAACTCTATCCTACTATAACAGTTAAACATGAAAAATAAGACTTTAAGCCTTTTTTAGTCCCTGAGAATGACACGTTATTTTCTTTAATAAAGATATATTATTAACTTTATCTGAGAGAAAGATGCTTCTTAAGGTACCAAATCTATTAACATATTTGAGGCTAAAAACGTAATGAGACCTTTATGCAAAAATGTTGATACTCGTTTTCATAATTTACTACACCCAAAGTCCATTTCACACTGGATTTCTCCTTTAACAGCATGTTGTTGTATGTAAGAGTGTGAGAGCACACCTGTGGGGCTGCGATGTTCAGGCCAGGGTTGACCATTTCCAGCTTATCCTGTGATTTCTCTCTGGCCAGACGGGCGGCTTCCTTTACTTCTTTGAAGCGCTCGGAAAACTGTAAAGAGAAAATCCATCCACATTAAACTGGACACTGCACTGTAATTGGATTTATTAAATATTATATTATATTGGATTATATTAACGTCAAAAGGGGTTAAACAATAGCATGAACCTCAACTACCAGGATGCTCCAGTTGCTGCTGCTTGCTCCCGTTGCACCCTTCAGTAATGGCGTTATTGCAACTGCCTATCATAACTCCTCACTTGGATCATGTACAAAATGTTATTAGCCCAAATCAAATTAGCTCCTGTCTTCACGGTGCAATAATTGCATAAAGCAGATTATTCAAATCAGGTTGTGTTTTAATGCGCAATATAAGCTCATCTACTCTGAGTGTTCTTTACATCCGAGGCTTATAAATACTGTATATATCTGAGATGAGATTTTCATCCTCTCACTGCTAATCTACCTTCAGACTAATCCTAATAAACACAACACAATTGCAAACTGCAATTCCCGAGGTCCGAGCGAATATTAGCTTCCTGAGGAGCAATACGTCAGAATGGGACCATTCCTGAGACAGATGCTGCATTATGTTTAGTGTGTGTACATGCTAAAGACAGATTATTACAGCATCTAAAGGTAGGTTATTACAGCATGCTATGCTCTGTGTGGTCTAACCTGATGAAGCTGCTGCTCGGTGGCGAAGCCCAGGCCATACACAGTGTTCGCCCTGCTGTCTGCCCACTGGCCAAACTTCTGTGACGTCTTGGTGAATGTCATGTTGGGTGTGATTGTGCTGTTAATGATGGCCTGCAGAGATAGACGGAATGAAACCATCAATTAGATCATAATCAAGATTACAAGGCAACAGGAAATGTGTTATGCTGGTTCAGGTTCATTACAACATGATGCTGCAGGTGATTATTTCCTATTTTGCACTGATTATGCATCAGTCATGAAGAAGAGATACGTTATTGGCTAGAAAAGAGCAACAACTGACAGATATAACATACAGTAACTGAGGCATATGGGGTGGACATATGCCTTCCAAGCAAATAGGGTTCCACAAGGATCTACATTGGGGCCAATAAGGTTTTTGTGTCGATCTGTTTGAAAGGCAAATTGGTAGCGAGAGTATTCTAGTTATTCTTGCTCAGAGTATTTATATTTACATTCAAATTGACTCAAATTTTGCACTTTCGGACATGGCATTATTGTGGCAGTTGCTTTACATTTTATTTAACATTAATTGAAGATTAACTAAACATTAATGAAGAATAGACCAACATAAATTGACCTACAAAATAAATGTATATATTTTAAGACTAATTTATTGATAATATCGTAGCAAGACAATTAGACATTATTTTAAAGAGTATATAACTTTATGCTAATAATATTATTCAGATACTGGAACCAGATATTGTAATATAAAAATGTGCTGTGCTGAACTTTTCAAGAGTTAATTACTTGAATTTCTTGCTCCTCTTAGTGTGTTTGAGAGCATCAGTGTAAAGTTGTGAAGAGGTAGAGTTACAGGTATACAGTGAATAGCTCTATTTAAGTAATGTTCTAATCCAAATTATGGCAAGAACTACTCAACTAAGTAAAAAAAAAATCTTTAAGAAATAAAGCCCAGTCAATGCAAACAATTTCAAGAATTTTCAGGTGTAGTCGCAAAGATGATATGAACAATGAAAAATGTTATAATGAAACTGGCTCTCATCAGGACTGCACAGGAAAGGTTAAGCAAGAGTTACCAGCCTCAGAAACCACAACTTAACAGCACCACAAATATCAGTATTTTGGTTTGTTTAACACTTTTAAGTTACTACATGATTCCTTGTGTGTTCCTTCATAGTCTGGATGACTTCAGTATTCATTTACAATGTAGGAAAAATATATATATATATATTGAATGAGAAGGTGTGTCAACTAAATGAGCCTTATTTGTAGTTGTAGTTGTAGTAGTACCTCACTGTAAATAGTATATATGAATTATGTTAAATGAATGTTGGACAAGCTTTCTAATTTTTAGCATTTAGCTACTTCATGCTCTTATTTTAAAAGTTATGACCTTTTCCATTAAGTCAAAGATGAGTCCAGGAGGACTGTTATACCAGACTGGAGTCGGGCCAAGAAGGAGTGTCCAGTGGCAGCTTATAAAGGTCTCACTTGTTCTCTCTCTCTCTGCACTAATGAATCCTCGTGAAAACAAGCGGTCATGTGAGTAGATTGCCAGGGTAGATGGCTAAAAACTAGGGGAATTGGAGTCATGTGAGTTCATGGTGGAATTAAAATGTGGGTCAGTTTGGAGGTGTGGGGTAGAGCTGCAACACACTCCGATAAGCTTTTGTAATCTATGAACAACCACGGCTCAACCACACACTAATACACACACACCCCCTTAGGTCAGTTTCATTCATCTTCTCAACTGAAAACACGTCCAATACTACAGTCGCCTCTACAGAATAAAATAAATGATAATACACTGAATATTAAAAGGACTGCAGCTTTATGCAGTGAGACATCCAAGCAGTATAACAAATATATACAGTTTAAAATAAGAATATACACTAGTATAATGTAATAAGGTACTAGAATAATGTCCCATGACTTTTGCCATGTCCCACGGAGGCTAATAAATGCCGCAGTGGGGTTTTGTGCATTTAATGTTGATGTAGTAATTTCTGAGAGACTCGCTTTTTGTCTGTTGCACGGACAATTTTAGCCAGATGCCGCCGGTCACAATCATTACCACCCACTGCACTGTCCACTGTGGGTGGTAATAATGCCTTCTCTGAAATATTCCAGGTACAAATGTGACACTCGGTTGTGAACTGAGGAAAGTTAAATTACTGCACAACTGCAGAAATAGAATGCCCCATCCATTTGGTATCAACTCACAAGATAACACCTCAACATATACAGGTGTGGGCGGCAACAAGAAAGATCAACTAACATAGGGAGCTGTCTGTCCAAGGAATTTTGGCACACCAGTATATAGCCTAGTTATATTATCAAAATTGCTCACAGAAACTGTTCTGTGGTCAGGTAAATCTGCATTTTTTTAATGTAAATGGCAGTTTTTGGATGATGTTGACATATGTATGATACAGCTTTAAATTCCATTTTTGCATGGCATGGTGGACTGTGGAATGATTTCTGCAAGTGTTTCCATTACAGTACAGAATCAGTACAGTCGGGTTTCAATCGTTCTTAAAATAAACATATCAGTGTTGAGCACAAATCTTGCAACTCCAAAACAGCAACTTTACAGAAGAGAAAAGAAAGCTTTTAACTTTCAATAGAAGCAAATGTAAAAAACTTGTTTCCGAGTATTCAAATTTTGGAGCATTTTCTAATGGCCTACTGATTATGACATTTTTTGGGAAAAAAGAATTATACAGGCCAGTTTATGTCAAATATGTCTTAATATTTTAATTTAACGCAGTGGTGCATGAGGGCCCGAGGATCACCAGCATCCAGTACTGACCTTCAGCCTTGTCCCTTTGTGCACAGGGATTTCTTCAGAGTCTCTGAATCTTTTGATGATATGATGTATTGTAGATATTGTGGAATATGCAATGTCTTTGTAGTTTTATGTTGAGGAACTTTCTTTTTTAAAGCTCTGCCCTCTAATACTTGCTTCTAAAGGACTCTATTACCTCTGCATCTGTAAAATGTGTTGTTTTTATACGCAGTCATGTGAGTTTGTTGTAAATGCTCTTAATGCAGCTGTTTTAATTAGTACCAATTATTTTTCCAGCATTTTGTTGCTCATTTCTAACTTTCTAAAAGATCTGCTGCTGTCAGAAAGCTCTAAATTAGGGGTGGGCAATATGCCTCTAAAATTATATCACGATATTTCATGGTATTTTCACGATAACGATACTTTAAACAATATGACAAAACACTGAACTAGAAAATATATTTTGAATTGTATTATTGCATGGGATATGATATGGCTAACTGAGATATTAAATTTATTTATTTATAATAGAGGTCAATGATCCAGAATGTCATGATACTAATAATGCACTCTATATATCTCCATATATCCAGGATTAATGTAAAATAAATGATACTGGACAGATATAATCTGTCTCTAGTAGATATATAATGGGAAATGAGAACAGTGGGAATTTTTCTTTTACTAAAAACAGCCATCGATCGAACACACTGGCACAAAGCAGCAGTTCGGTTCCTCAGCACCCACATCAACACTTTTTCTACTCTTTCCAGAGGTGGCGGGGCTTGGTATTGAAACTTTAATGCTAGTTGTTCTAAGAATAAACAAATATCAGGATCGAGCAAAAATCCTGTAACTCCAAAACGGCAACTTTACAGAAGAGAAAAATAAGATTTTTTTACTTTCTATAAGAGCAAATGATATGATTATGGCTAACTGAGATATTAAATGTATTTATTTATAATAGAGGTCAATGATCCAGAATGTCATGATACTAATAATGCAGTCTATATATCTCCATATATCCAGGATTAATGTAAAATAAATGATACTAGACAGATATAATCTGTCTCTAGTAGATAAATAATGGGAAATGAGAACAGTGGGAATTTTTCTTTTACTAAAAACAGTTAAAAATTGATACCCTGATGTGATAAATAGGGTGGGTGATATGGCACGATATTCCAGAGTATAATATTGTTCATGATATTCAACATTTTTGGTGATATTCTCACATATGATACGATATGGCACACCCCTACTCTAAATGATTTCATGCTTTTCATGAAATATTAAAATGTCTCACTTTCAACACATGAAACATCTCGTATGTTTTCTATGCACTACTGTGAAAAGAATACGGGTCTCTGAGATGAACACTCCAATTCTAACACCACATTTAGATTTCTCTTTAACATGTTTGGTATTCTGCAGGCTGTGTCAGTCTCTATTGGTCTTCGTAATAAATGCCCGTTTCTGACCACAGACAGGCCCTAACTGGGGTGTTTTTTAATTAACTGGATGAATGCACTCCTGCTACTTGCACTTAAACACAATCACTTACTGAACTTCATTGCTTTAACAAGACCAGACAGGCTCTAAAACCACTGGCACAGAAGATAATACCGGCCTTATTGTTTTCTAGTAAACAAATATTCTCATATCTACTGTCTCTTTCTTCTCCTTCACCAAAAATATGCGGCCAGACTGATCAGATTAAAGCGGTACGTCTGTGGCGGGGGATTTCCCTAACAAATGAACACAAACACAATAAGAGGGCTATAATCCTTATCTGCAAATGGCTGTAAGAAGATTTCTTATAAAAGAATCAGAATCGGCCATGCCGTGCTCCTCTACAGTACAGAAAAAAGCAGTTCCAAGGAAAACTTCCAAACCCGGCAAATAACTGTGATTCATTCAGCGACTGAAAGAGTGGAAAATGTCATGTGAAATACCACATGCTTTTTTTTTTTCTCTCCCTTTTTTCCCATACTTCAAGAAAAGTCTTCTCTATTAAGGAGCTTGTTCCAGGCGTTTGCACAAGACACTCCATGCATCCTCATTACTCAAACACCCCAATCTGTATTCACCCGGCCGCTCCGGCAGCCCGGCAGCCCGGCAGCCCGGCCCCCTGCCCACTTCACGGTGCACGAATATGCCGAGTCTTCCTCCGCTGATCAACATCTCCATCCCCCCAGGATCTCTCTCATCGCCGCACTGTTTCTCTGACCCGCCAAACCTGGAGTCGCCTGATTCGCTCCATTAACAGCCATCGATCCAACACACTGGCACAAAGCAGCAGTTCGGTCCCTCAGCACCCACATCAACACTTTTTCTACTCTCTCCAGAGGGGGCGGGGCTTGGTATTGAAACTTTAATGCTAATCGTTCTTAAAATGAACATATCAGTGTTGAGCAAAAATCTTGTAACTCAAAAACAGCAACTATACAGAAGAGAAAAATACTTTCTAAAGGAGCAAATGTAAAAAAATGATTTCAAGTAACTTTAAAGCATTTCTATTGGCCAGTATTGCAAAAATATTGCAAAAATATAATCTATGCCAGTTTATATTAAAAAGTAAAAATCCCCAGCAAAAAAGGAGATACAAGTCAGGGATCATGTCTATACTTAATACTCTTTGTTTAAAAAACTAAAAAAAATTGGATAAAACTATAAATTCAGTAATAGAAAGAAAATTATATATATATTCCATTTAGAATTGATGATGTTTAGATTTGTAGAGTCAGTGAGGTGAAGTTTCTGGGTGTCATCATTTATGAAAAAAGCTGACGTGGAAACCTCACATAAATCATTTAAGAACAGAAATCGCTAAATCTATTGTTGCATTATTGTACAAAGTAAGGGAGTTATTTAATAATAAAGCTCTGTATATATTGTATAATGCTATAATTTTTCCACACTTTATCTACTGTATTAAAGTCTGGGGGAACGCGTGTAAAACAATTACAAATTCTATTCTTATTCTACAGAAAAGGGCTGTAAGAATTATCACTAGAAAACATTACAGTCATCCATCAAATACACAGTTTTATCAGTTTCAAATGATTGAAATTCTATGATTTAGTTGACTTTCATATTTTATTGTTTATGTATAAGGCTCATAAAAATACATTACCTTCAAACATCCAATTAAATTTTGTTAAGAGAAAGAGTTTTTATAATCTTAAGGGGATAGAGATGTTTGTAAGACCTACATTTTGAACTAGTTTGGAGGAGCGGTGTGCTGTAATTCAAGGAATAAGATTATGGAATAATTTGGAGAGTGATGTTAAAAATGCTAGATCAATGTGTGTGTTTAAAAAAACGATAAAAGTTGGTTTGTATAAAAAATATGAAATAGTAAAAATTGTATGTTTTATGTTTATTTTTGTTTTTTGGAAAATTACTATTGTTCTAAATTATTTTTGGGAAAAAAGGGGAAGATATTATTCTTTAAAGATTTTTTTCTTCTTTCTGCTGCCTTTCTTTTTATTTGTGATTTGTTTTGTTTTTTGTCTTCTGTATATAAAATTTATTTTGTTTATAATTAAATGAATAAATCTTCTAAATAAATAAATAAAATCAATAAAAAGTGGCAAAGAAATGAGGCCTTTAATGTCAAACTATATTATCTTGGTGTAATTGATTGTAATAACCCTTATTCATTTTAATTTACTTTATTTAAGTTTATCTATTAAAATACTTTTGTTCACAAGAAAGCTGGGTGGGTTCAGACAGAAGGTGCTATCTTCTAAACTGTGTATCAGATTTAGATGTAAAACCTGGAAATAAAAACTAAAATGTTGATATTTTTCTTATATTCATCTTTTAATGTCACACCCAAATGATTTTTTCAGTTTACAGCAGAAATAAAGGGATCTGCCTCACTGTTTTAATACGTTTGGAGGGTACTGCAAGCTCATGATTGGTGAAAGCTGGCTCACCTTGGTGCCCCCCACACTGATAATGCGGTAGGCGTGCCGGTTGGCGTCGTAGAAGAAGGAGACGGTGACAGCATGCTTGCTGGCTGGAATCCAGTTACGTTTAGTGGCTGGATCGATCTGGAACACATGAGCTCGAGAGCTGAAAATGGGCTGCTCCCTGTGAGAGAAACACACAGAGAAAGTGGGATGGGACACGAGTCTCAGAGCGGGAATGAGTTAAACACACACACACTTTTAAAAGCTTTAAGATAACATTAACACTCAAGCACAACACTGTCCAAAGATGTTTAACTTGCATTTACAATGCAGGGTAAAGTGACCGCCATCACTGAACACACAAGTGCCTCTATTTAAGACCTGAAATCAATATCACATAAACTGCCTCCCAAAGGACGGCCATAAAATCCCCATTATGTTCAAACCGGTCAGTCTTAGTTTAGCTTTCTATTGAGTTACTTTTCATCCATCCATTAAAAGCAAGCTAAAATTATGCTTTAGACATAAAATATGCATTAAAAAAGCCTAATATGCATATGCTTGATACAGTGAAGCATGAAATTTAAGAGGATGAGGGAAGAACAAGTCTAACATAGGCATTTTTACAGTTAAAATACTTTTTCTCTACTTCTTTAAGACTAATATACTAGAGTATCTCAAAACACTTAGAATATCTTTGTTCAGTTCAAAGTATGAGTGAAAATCATATTACATAGATGTATTACACACAGAGTGATCTATTTAAGGGTTTATTTCTTTTATTGTTGTTTATTATGGCTTACAGCCAATGAAAAAACAAAAATCAGTGTCTCAAAAAATTAGAATATTATATAAGACCAATTGGTACATTTGGCAGTGTGGGCAGTGTGCCAAGCCCTGCTGAAAAATGAAATCCAGTTGTTGTGCTGTAAGATTTTGTGGGAAAACACTGCACTGACTTGATAGACTTGATAGAACACAGTGGATCAACACCAGCAGATGACATGTCTCTCCAAACCACAAAAAAAACACTTTCAAAATTTAAAATGTATGAATTTCACTAGGACTGCACAATATATAGTTTTAGTACTGTTACTGCATTGTGTGCATGTGCAGCAGTCACATCGAAAGACTTGCAATGTCTCATGCAAGTAAAATTATATGTATTATTGTTTTATGCTGCTTGATCCACAAGGACAATTATATATTCTTATTTTCCATGCCATATTGAACAGAAAAAAAGTATATTTCCAATACAGTTTATTTTAGTCCGATATTAAACACACAGTGCAATATTAGTATCATGACCTGTTTGATCGCTTTGGTAAAATCGAGTGAAAATGTCTGTATTTTTAATATTGCAATATAAATATACAGCTCAGAAAACAGAAAAATACTTCAGTTTCTGAATCAGTTTCTCTGATTTTGCCATTTATAGGTTTATATTTGAGTAAAATGAACATTGTTGTTTTATTCTATAAAATACAGACAGTATTTCTCCCAAATATTGTAATTTAGAGCATTTATTTGCTTAAAAAGATGCAGAGCTTTCAGACCTCAAATAATGCAAAGAAAACAAGTTTATATTCATTACGTTTTAAGAGTTCAGAAATCAATATTTGGTGGGATAACCCTGGTTTTTAATCACAGTTTTCATGTATCTTGTTATGTTCTCCTTCACCAGTCTTACACACTGCTTTAGGATAATTTATGCTTTTACTCCTGGTGCAAAAATCCAAGCAGTTTAGCTTGGTTTGATGGCTTGTGATCACCCATCTTCATCTTGATTATATTCTAGATGTTTTCAATTAGGTAAAATCAAAGAAGCTCATAATTTTTAAGTGGTCTCTTACTTTTTGTTCAGAGCTGTATACTGCAGAAAAAATATAGCATTAAATAGCATTAAATAACATTATCAAACACTTCAGGTTTATTTAAAGTCAGATCAATTCAATCCAAAAATACAAAATGCTGATTTAAATATTAAACTAATGTCAGCTTCTCATGCTCCATATGAAGCACTTTATTTTAATATCAAACAACAACCATGGCCATTTGAAAACAAGTGAGAAAAAAACCAAGCATGGAAAATTCAGCTTTCCATGTTGGGGAGAGCCACGTACAACACCTGCTCTTAATCCCAGACTAGGTCCTTTGTGTCCATGCTGCCACTGGCCGGTATGACCGTGTTATGGATGTATCCTGGATACAGGGTAAATATTTGAAGGTCTCAGAACCGTAGCACTGCTGTGTGAGTGTTAGTGCGAGTGTCGCTTTGGCCGGCTCTACCAACAAAGTTTCAAACCTCATCAAGAGTGAATGACAGCGGGGAGCGGGATTAGCCCGGGCCGAGAGGGAAATGTCAGGTCGCTGTAAGCCGCCACACACCAGATAAAAAAGAGAGGAACCCCCGCTGGGTCAAGGAGATGGAAATGGAGCATCCTAATGGAATCAAAAGAGGAGAAATGGATAAAAGGGAAGGTGGAAAGTAGACGTCTGATATCATTGTTCAAAGTCTTTAGGCCTCACAAATCCCTGATTAGTGTTTATCTTCCTACCCTTTCAGGAAACGGACTCAGATATGAGACTTTTGTCCCTCTGACTGCTTCAGAAAGCACTTCACAAAGAAGCACCCTAGATTTTGAGCCCACTGGATTTACCACTGAGCTGGACAGACTGCATCAGATTTTAGGCTAAAGGTCTCCAGAGTGTCTTTGAGATGAGGGCTACGAGGGGAATGGACTGAATCTGAGGGTTTATTCTTCATCCTGCCCTACAATTATCACCAGCAGTGACCACAGTGGCTGAAATAAATAAAAATAATCGTTTTTAGCAATCAGAAGCCGAGTGGAGATGGCTACTATCTTGTAAACACAGATAATGTATCTCAGCTAAAAAAAAAAAAGACAGCCTGGCCAGCTCAAGCAGGTTAACTACAATCCCAGCTAGGGCTGTGCCATATCGTATCGTACCCGATAATATCATCAATTTGTTTTATATCGTGAACGATATTAGACCCAAAAATATCGTGCCATATCAGACATCCCATTTCCCATTATATATCTACTGGAGACAGATTATATCTGTCCAGTATCATTTATTTTACTTTAATCCTGGATATATGGAGATATTTGGAGTGCATTATTATTAGCATCATGACTTTCCTGATCATTAACTTCTGTTACAAATCTGATAAAATTCTTGTATTTTTTAATATCTCACTTAGGGGTGTGCAGTATTATATTGTATGTAATAATATATATTTTTTATTTTCTTGCAGTGAATAGTGTATTTTTTAAATAGATTTTTAAAAAGTGTTTTGTCATATCGACAAGAGTATCATTATCACGAAAATACCATGAAATATCATGATATTATTCTAGGGCCATATCGCCCACCCCTATTCCCAGCTAACAGAGAATGTTATAGAACATTTAGCAACGTCTTGAAAAAAGTTCCAGGAAGGTTAGTCTGTAACGTTCCAGAAACATTCTGAAAACGTGTGATTACTAACATTATGGAAACGTTAAAAGTAACATGTCTAAAACTAACAGCATTAGTTATTTTAAACAAACTTTACCAAAATGTTAAAAAAAAACAACAATCTAAGAACATCCAGAAAACTTGACAGATTAAATGATCTAAGGGTGTTAACTGTTACAGCAATATTTTCTATGTATATTTCTGTGTTAAAGCAGCTTCACATTGCACAAATATATGCGCTGGTCTGGAACATAGAACTATCTTGCTATATTTACATTCTTGCTCCCATGCCAAACAGTTCTGACCAATCAGTAGAAACAACATGCTTGCTTGGTTTATTGGGACACATTTTAGTGTGTTATTAGGTTTGCTCCCGTGTGAAAACAAACCCAACAGAGGTAGAAAACTGTTTGAACAAACAAATTCATCCACTGATCTCGACCATAGAAACCAACTGCCATTAGTCAACAGTATGACCAAGCTTGGTTGACTAGCAGGACCAACAGGACCACACTGTTCAAGCAGCAGACCAGTCTGATCACAATGATCCCCATAGATTAACCAATTAATCAATAACCATGCCGATTGACCAGCTTAACTGGCATGACCAAGGTGGTTGCCTAGTATAACCAGGCAGACTGACTAGCAGCATGACCAACATGACTAGAGGGGCTTCACCAGAACGATTAAATTATTCAACCAGCATGACCAGCAGAACCAAGCTTGTTAACCAACATGACCAGTCAACCCCAGACACTCTCCAGGCACTTAATTGATGAATGTAAAGAACAGTAATTATCTGACTCACTCTATTGATTGGATCAGCTGCCAGGTTCTGAAAGTTTTTAGTGAACTGGAAAAATCTGCTTTTAGCTACAGAGCAGCACCAGTGAGCTGGAATTCACTACAGGACACTCTAAAACTCACTAAAGCTCACTGGTGTCACTCTATCATTTTAAACATTTAATATCTAACCACCTTCAGACAGCCTGTACTTGTTTTATTTAATCTTATTTATTCTTAACTTTTATTTTTTTATTTTATTTTTTATTTTAGTTCTTCTTTTAGTTTATTATTTCCTTTTTATTTATTTTCTTATTTTCTTCTTATTATTATTTTTAATAGTTTTGTATTATTGCTTTTTAACTTATTTTGATTTTCTTTTATTATTTTTACTATTGTTTTTATTATTATAATTGATTTTAATTTTTAGTTTATTTATTTATTTGTATTTTTATTGTATTATGTAAAAAAAGTTAGTTTTAGTTCATTTTAACTAATTTTTGTTGTACTAATCTTATCTTCTTTTGATCTTACTTTTTTATCAATTAAAACAAGCTTTATTATAATTATTATTTTTTTATTCTAATTCTATGTTTATTTTATTTATTTTTTTATATTTTATTCACTGTTATTTTAAAATAATTAAATTTAGCTCTTATTTTCTTTGTCATGTCAATCCCTGTTTTTGTAAATGCTCGGCTACATTGATAATGAGGGTTTCTCTCAATGTACTTCAGAGTCAAAATAAAGGTTGATTGATTGATTGATTGACCATGCTGATCAAGCATATTTAATAAACAACCAGTATAACCAAGCTTGTTGACCAGCATAGCAAAGCTGGTTGACCATTATGTTGAGCAGCACCATGCTGATCCACCAGATTTACTAAAGAACAAGTTTAATAGAACTTGTTGACCAGCGGGACCATGCTAGATTATCACAAGTTTTAACCAGCATGACCAACAGAGGAACAAGTTAGTTGACCTGAATGGCCAGTGTGACCAGCAGGATCAAGCTGGTTGCCCAGCTTGACCAGTATGATCACACTGGTTCACTAGATTTGACCTAGCATGACCATGTCTGTGGACCACCATGTCCAGCAAACCAAGGTGCTTGATTAGCATGACCACAATGTTAACCAACATGACCAGAAGGACTAAGCTAGCTTGGGTCAACAATAATGTCAAGCCTGTTGACCAGCATGACCAGTCAAGTTGGCCAGTATGACCAGCCTAATTGAGCAGCCAACTAACAACCAGTCATCCAATATGTCCAGCCTGACAGACATGTGTTTCTTTGTTAAAAAAGAATGTACTGTAACAGTGAAACAGCACAGCTCGCCTTTGAACGCATTTATAAGCTGGACATAATTATTTTGTTTCTATGGATCACACTACAACAATAATACTAATAATAATAAGCAAACATCTGTTTTTATAAGACTTACAATACGTCTGGGTCAAGAGTCCCATGAGTCATTCTGGCAAAAAGACTAATACACGGCCATTCAATAACCACAGAGAACACTGTTATTGTGCATTCCTCAGAGATCGGAAAAACGGCTCCATTGTGGGAGAATAAGCACAGAATCCATTCAGCAGCCGGCCACAAAAACCTTGCTGGAGGCTCTGACTGAAAGCATTCACTCAAAACAATCTTTATTTCAGACCGAGGCATGTGCCGCCACACCGTGCCATTAATGGGGGAATGGAACGACCCCAGCTATGAAGAAATAATCTCCCCATTCAACAAATTGCATTTAATAGCTTGAGGTTATAAAAATTGATCTTATTGTTATAAATGTAACAACAGATATTTGGACCTTGCCGGGAACTTGTGCACAATGGGCCGAGTGACGCACACACTTTCAACCTAAAGAACACACAGAGAGACCACCAAACGCAGAGGCAAGGTGTTAAAATAGACTGTTGACGGAGTGTAAGATAGCAAAGAGTATTGCAATGTGCCTTGTGCAGGGTGTACAATAGGGGCCATAATGTACTTTACTAATAACACGCTCACCATGCATGTTACTGGTAACACCACACCAGCACATTAACTGTAAATCTTGTAAATACCTATTCATCCAATTATGTGGCAGCAATGCAATACTTACAATCATGTAAATACATTCAGATAAAAGTCAGATAAGCCATCAGAAAGAGCAAAATTTTTATCCCAATGATCTTACGGTGTGGCATGATAGTTGGTGTCAGACGTGCTTTGAGCTGCTATTTTTCTAAGCACTTCTGACACCAATGTTATGGCCTTTGATACTACCCACTGCCAAGACTCTATTCTGATTTCTATACCCTGGGTTGCCAAGTATAGATATTGGCACACAAACATTGTGAGCTGGCAATTTCTCTGCTGAACAGGTAATCACTGAGCTTCAGTAAGTCTGCTTACCACAGCTGGGTAATTTACCACCACCACTAACATAGTAGAGATTTGAAACATGTATATTTAATGACTAGCTACAGAGTAAGACTCATCGTCACTGGCCACTGTGCTTCAATCTGGCAACCCTCGAGATCCTTGACTCTGGGCAGAAAATTCTCTCCAGTGTTTGGAAATTGGTCATAAATAACACATTTTATAGGAGTTATTTGGTGATATCTAAGGTATGCGGCAATAAGCCAGCAGCCAGTACTGACTCTCTCTTATCGGAAACACACAGATATTTCAAGATTAAATGGCATAATGCTGTTTTAATATTCACAGAATTGGCGATGTGCCATCAAGGGAAGATAAATGATTGCAACACTTCGAAACGGAATGGAACATACCTCCATGCCCTCCCTTGTCCTAAGCACTTTGGCCAGTGTTCATGCTTACCCACTAGATATAACCTCACAGCTTATACAAATTATCAAGTGCCACCTTCAGAAGTAACACTTAATGAGTTGCTTACAGCAGGAGTCCAGTCCTCCTCATATCTGCGTAATCCTGTCTGCTGTCTCCCAGTACTGTACAACATCAACACACACACACACACTTACACATATATACATACACACACACTCAAAGACAAATGTCAGAGAGGATTACAACACCAGCAGCGTTCCACTGACGCCACCTCACCACTGGAGCTGACAGCCTGGAATAGCCGGCCTGGATTCACAGAATTCCACAGGGCGACTCTCTCCAGAGGGAGGAGTCTAACACACATACTCCCATCATGCTTAGTGTGGCACCTCTGCTTTCCCCACATCTGCCATCAGTCAACTCATCTAGAGCCATAAATAAGCCACATCATGGAAAACTGGACTTTTCCCAAAATGTATGTTTGATGTAGTGCGTCATTAAGTGCATCATTCCAGTCCCAGTCCATACAGTCTATATAGGGAAACTAACCCACACAAATTAACGGTGCATGGCTAATCAGCAGGTGTCCCAACACTTTTGTCCATATAGTGTTAAAGGTATCTACTGGGGTATTATTTTTACTTCACTACTGTACTTAAGTACTAAAATTCTGTATCTGTATCTACTGGAGGATTATTTTTTCACTTTACTACTGTACTTAAGGTACTAAAATGCTGTATCTGTATCTACTGGAGTAATATTTTTACTTCACTACTGTACTCAAGTACTGAGATGCTGTATCTGTATCTACTGGAATATTATTTGTACTTCATTACTGTCCTGAAGTACTAAAATGCTGTATCTGTATCTACTGGAATATTATTTTTACTTTAATACTGTACTTAAGTACTAAAATGCTGTATCTGTATCTACTGGAGTTTTAGTTTTACTACACTACTGTACTTAAGTACTAAACCGCTGTATCTGTATCTACTGGAGTAATATTTGTACTTCATTACTGTCCTGAAGTACTAAAATGCTGTATCTGTATCTACTGGAGTTTTAGTTTTACTACACTACTGTACTTAAGTACTAAAATACTGTATATGTATCTACTGGAGTATTATTTTTACTTCAATACTGTACTTAAGTACTAAAATGCTGTGTCTGTATGTAGGGGAGTATTATTTTTGCTACACTACTGTACTCAAGTACTGAGATGCTGTATCTGTATCTACTGGAGTATTATTTGTACTTCATTACTGTCCTGAAGTACTAAAATGCTGTATCTGTATCTACTGGAGTATTATTTTTACTTCAATACTGTACTTAAGGTACTAAAATGCTGTATCTGTGTCTACTGGAGTATTATTTTTACTTCACTACTGTACTTAAGTACTAAAATGCTGTATCTGTATCTACTGGAGTATTATTTTTATTTCACTACTGTCCTGAAGTACTAAAATGCTGTATCTATATCTACTGGAGTTTTAGTTTTACTACACTACTGTACTTAAGTACTAAACCGCTGTATCTGTATCTACTGGAGTATAATTTGTACTTCATTACTGTCCTGAAGTACTAAAATGCTGTATCTGTATCTACTGGAGTATTATTTTTTTACTTCAATACTCTACTTAAGTACTAAAATGCTGTATCTGTATCTACTGGAGTATTATTTGTACTTCATTACTGTCCTGAAGTCCTAAAATGCTGTATCTGTATCTACTGGAATATTATTTTTGCTACAGATACGCTGCTCCAATTCTGCAGTTAGCACTGCTAACTTTCCACTGCTTTCTGTAATAACTACACTTATAACACAGTACTGTACTTTTACCTTCAGTACTTCAGTACTACATTTTACAATAAATTAGAGTACAAAAAAAAATAATACTTCAGTACTTACACTTAAGTGTGAAGCTTAAAGATCACTTGAACTTCTACTCAACTCACCTTCTTGATAGTGTACTTTTACGTGTACTTTTACTCAAGTCTGTGTCTCTAGTATTTTATACGTGTCTGCGCCTGATTTAACACACATTACACATTAAACACACTTTCAGAGATAAACTAGAGGAGTAGGAAACCACTACAATATGCATGGCAGTGGGTTCTCCAGAACCAGGCATGGGAACCACTGAGCTAGAGGGTTAATGCTGTAGAGCCGCACATGCACATATTCCTGGACTGGTCAGCGTTATCCCCAAAACAGTCCACACAATTTCACAATGAGGCTGGAGAGATAATATTATCTCTCTTATTATTCTCGCTAACAATAGAGGTTATGGGCTCAGAGCTCCAAACATGTGTACATTCACAGCAGCAGCAGGGGCTGCACTGGGGTTGCCAGTCTGCATGACTGAACCTGCACCAGTGAGGAACAGAGAGAGGGGCTGTATAAGCCTCTGTGGTCTGCCCAGTCACTCCAGAATTCAGAAACTGGAGCAGAAAATACGGTTTATTCCACACTCTCACACACTTCACACTTTTTCAAACACACATTTACAAAAAGGTAAACTTTCGAAGAAGGCTTTTGTAGACTTTCCACAAGTCTAACAATCAAGACCTGTGTTAAATCAGCTGTGTTTGATGTTGTTCTGTAATAATTAGCTCAAATTAAAGGGTTCATATCACAGATACCCACATTGTTTTAGCTTTTTGACAATAAGATTATGATGAAGAGTGTAAACACTGTTAAAACACAGTCTTAAAATAAGTCTAAAACTAGGGATATACTTGCTGTTTGTGTTGTGAACGTAACTGTTTACATAACTGCCTATAAATTGGCATATTAATAAAAGCTTCCACATGCCACAGAGGCTTCGGCGGCCATTCCTTTTTTATATAATTTTATCTCTCATTTTTTTCTTATTTCCTGCCCTATCACACATGTGAAGTCAGCCACCACCTCCTTTTACAGCTTCTATCGGGCTCCGGCAGCCGATGGCAAGCTACATGAACAGGATTCGAACCGGCAAGCTTCTAATCATAGTGGCAGCGCTTAGCCCGCTGGACCACTCTGAGTCCTTCGGTAGCCATTCTTAAAAACTTTCAATCATGTTGATGCTTCCCAGTGCCCGCACTGCCCCCTAGCACTTTTGTATGTATTGCACTTCACATACGCATTGTGTTCACTTCTGTGGACGCTCACAACCAATGTGCCAAATGTGAGGCAGCCATGAACCATGTAGCTAACAGCAAGTGTGTTTCTAGACAAAAATTTGCCATTTACGTTGCACATTTAAATATATGCTGCATTCTAAAGCCTGTGCTGCAGCTAAGGCCCTTAGTAGGACTGTTCATGCACTACATGTTTGTAGACTATTGGTTATAAAAACAGAGATGAAATATAATGCTCAACTCAGCATCTGCTTGAGGATAAAGGCCCACCCTTCAGCAAAAAGAGACAATCAGCACTCTGCTTGTGCTTCGAGTAAGGACGGTCAGTGATGAGGAGATCTGCGCAAGCACAGTAGCCGTACCAAGCTACAAAAATGTTGTATATTGCCTACATATATAAAAGCCCAAGACATACGCAGCAATTATGCTGCTGATTTTACACAATGATCATATGTAGGATCTAGACCAGGTTTGATTCTAGATCATCTCAGTTTTAGTCCAATAGATTTGATGCAATATTTACAGCTCTGGAAAAAATTAAGAGACCACTTCAGTTTCTGAATCAGTTTCTCTGATTTTGCTATTTATATGTATATGTTTAAGTCAAATGAACATTTTTGTTTTATTCTATAAACTACAGACAACATTTCTCCCAAATTCCAAACAAATATATTCCATAATTTAGAGCATTTATTTACATAAAATGAGAAATGGTCAAATTAACAAAAAAGATGCAGAGCTTTCAGACCTCAAATAATGCAAAGAAAACAAGTTCATATTCATAAAGTTTTAAAAGTTCAGAAATTAATATTTGATGGAATAACCCTGTTTTTTAATCACAGTTTTCGTGCATTCTCCTCCACCAGTCATACACACTGCTTTTGAATAACTTTATGCCACTCCTGGTGAAAAAGCAGTTCAGCTCGGTTTAATGGTTTGTGATCATCCATCTTTCTCTTGATTATATTCCAGAGGTTTTCAATTTGGTAAAATCAAGGAAAAACATCATCATTAAGTGGTCTCTTTTTTTTCCAGAGCTGTATGTGTCACTGTGTCTCGATGACTAATGTATTGCTATTTTTAACAATAAGTATGTAATCAAAATCAAGTAATAAAGCAAAAATCATAATGCCTTGAAACATGGACAAGTCATATCAAAATAACATTAAATCATAACAGAACTGACGTGGAATGGTGTGCAAATTTCCTCCACCATTACCTGTACACTTGCATGAATTTTCACAAACTAACTCCTGTACACAAACAAATGAGATTGAGTTGCTTTTAGCTCCTCTGCACTGTGAGAACAGTGGACTTTTCTTTAGTGCTGCTGTAAATGGAGGCTATATTGGCAGCATAATTCAGACCATAGATACAGTTACACACAGCAATTAGCATTTGTATGTGAATACTAGCTATTATCTACAAGCTACATTTCAAATCTGACTGCAAAGCCACTGCTGGGACAACATTATTAGTGCTATATCACGCTGGTTATGACCATAGACTGTATATGAGTGTGGAAATTAAGGATGCCCTGATCCATATCAGTCAATAACATCAGTTAATGTTATGGGTGGGAATCACAGGGCATTAGAGCTGCAGGATTAAAAAAAAAATACATTGTGATATTTTGTTGTCCTGCTATTAAAATAAATAATCTGAACAAGTTTACAGCTGCATAACAACCCAAAGGCGAATTTTCTTGTTGGACTGAGTGAAGTAAAGAGACTTCCAGCTGAGAATAAGGAGACGACTGGAAGGCTGTGATCTGTGCCAGTGTGTGATGCAGGAGAGCGTTTGAAGGACGACTGGCGCCGTACAGAATCAGGAATTAGGCCGAGCATTTTTGCGACTGAATCGTCCCGGCCCTCTTCACACCTTGACAGCTCAGAGGAAGACTGATCTAATTAACTCAACACAATCTGTATCATCTGCACTTGTTCACACCAACCCAGAGTGAACTCTCCACGGTCCTCAGAAGTTGCAGTGCTCCTTAGAGAACACTCCTACTTTCTTAAGAGTGGCTGAGACCCATCTGCTGCTTCGCAGCTTACAAACAATGGAAAACGACCACCACAGGATCACCACTGTGACTAGGTATTATTTGGGTGGTGGATCATAATCAGCAAAGCGGTAATATTGATGTGGCACAGGCACAATGTGGGGATGTGGTTTTAAAAGTTAAGAACGCTAGGCAAAAGAATAAAATGGCCATCCACCATGTTAAAAGTGTTCTTTCGCTAAAATAATTTTTTTCATGCTCGTTGTGTAATACAATAGGTCTCTCTGAGTTGTATATGTCTGCAGTAGCTAGTAAAAGAAGATCCTCAGAAAAACGAGTCAATCAGGAAAAGCACCGTGTCTACATCAACCTGTTAATTAGTATTCATGGCCCCGCCCACCTTGGCTCGCAACCGCCTACAGGCAGAGCTGAAACTATGCAGCCAGACGCGCCTCATCAGACAGGAGCTAACAGCACTAGGAACAGCATGGCAGTTCATTTCTGTGTTATTTGTGCAAATAACACATCAGTATTTTATGCTCTGCCCAGTAATTCAGAGCTAAGGAACAAATTGTTTGAATTAGTCTATGGAGGAACACCACCAGCGAAGTACAATTGAGATAAGTAGGTTTATTTTTAAACAGCTCTGTTTACACTAGTTAAAAGTAAAAATACACCCCGTTCAGCCAACCCCGGGATATTTACTTTCTGGACCTGGACTACCCACCTCCGTGTGTTTACATAGGTTTATATAGGATCTCCGGTGGATTTGGTGTTTTACAGAGACTCTAAGACTAGGTCAGTGCCTCGCAGGGCTGTTAGACAATCAGAGGCGATATGTTTGCATATATGAATATTCATGAGCAAGAGCCGAAATCCTATCGTTTTCCTTTCACACTTCTCCACTAAAGCACCATTATACTGGATCACCGGATCACTTTTTATCCACAAAAAAACAAGCTCACATAGCATTCATTTTTATTAAAAAGCACAACTAGACATTTTGAAATGAATAAAAATGATATTAGCTGGCATGCTAACAACTAATTTAATTAGATCAAATTGCCCATTTTTACGCTACAATTAGTCTTAACAAAACCAACAGCAAAATAACACAGAATAAATAATATTAGTGTTATTAAATTAAATTGCTAGCTAATGGCCTGGCAGTTCAACTACAACTCAGCTACTCCAAGTAATACAGACGGTCTGTGTCAGCCAAGTCTGTCTGTCTGTCAATCACTTTATTCCTAAGTGTAGCCCCGCCTTCTTCTCACAATATTGCTAAATAAGGTTTAAAAACTGATTTCTGAGGTCAGATAAAAATGTGGGAATATAAGCAAAGAAAAAAGTAACTGTTGGAATTAAAACACTAGAGATGGAAAGATTTTTTAAAAACAGACGGAAAATGTTTTTTAATTCAAACATATCGTCGCTCTCCCATGAAAAACACTTATCTCCATTTTTGTCAATTTTTTATTTACTACATAATTTGAACAGACAAACTGTTCCTTACATTGTGCCAAAATTTCTTGATGAACGGACCAATAGAAACTCTTCAAAATGACCTGAAATAAACTCTTTTTACATTGACTTCCGCTGAAGGTTTACAAGGTTTTTTTTTTCTCTCTCTCCTGTAAAGTTGCTGTTTTGGAGATAAGTGTTTTTCATTGGAGAGTGACGATTTGGAGATCCACATTTTCTAAAGCCTGTGACAAATATAAGACGAAGATCAGTCCAAATCTAGAAACTTGTGTGAAAGATGGTCTTGCTCACCTCTCTCTGTGGGTCGGAAACATTCTTACTGGACAGGTGAAGACCCTTTTCTGCAAATAAAATAGTAAGAAAAATGAATTAGAGATACAGGCAATTACACACAACCCAATTCCTCCAATCAGATTGGGCTAAACTGCAGCTGTGACTAATCTAACTGAATAAAACATTACTCATGAGTGCCCTAATGCCAACACCAACCAATTAATTCATAAAACATACTTTTAACTCAAGCCTCCTCCCCCTGACTGTTTCTCCCAATATAACTACTTTACAGAATCTAAAAGTGACCCATATACAGCACATATATAGACCACACGGCTGGTATTAATACACATATAATAAGGACATCATAAGGTTCAATTAGATGGTTATACACAGTTATACTCATACTGGGTGGGGCTTACAGCTCTGGAAATATTAAAAGACCACTTCAGTTTCTGAATCAGTTTCTCTGATTTTTCTATTTATAGGTATATGTTTGAGTAAAAAGAAAATTGTTTTTTTATTTGATAAACTACTGACAACGTTTTGCCCAAATTCCAAATAAACATATTGTAATTAAAAGCATTTATTTGCAGAAAATGAGAAATGGCCGAAATAAATATTTGAATCAATATTTGGTTAAATAATCACCTGGTTTTTAATGTCGTTTTCATGCATCTTGGCATGTTCTCCTCCACCAGTCTTACACACTGCTTTTGGATACCTTTATGCCACTCCAGGTGCAAAAATTTAAGCAGATCAGCTTGATTTAATGGCTTGTGATCATCCATCCTACTCTTGATTACATTCCAGAGGTTTTCAATTAGGTAAAATCCAAGAAACTCATAATTTTTAAGTGGTCTCTTTTTTACAGAGTTGTATATATTAACTGTGTTTTATCAGATAACATGAGATAATCAAATGTTAAAACTAAGCAATTCATTATATACACTATTTGAGAAACTAAACAACTAATTAGTATGTTACAATGCACTAGGGGTGTGCCATATCACATTGTACGTGATCGCCAACATTTTTGAATATCGTGAACGCTATTATACTCTAAAAATATAGTGCCATATTACCCACCCCCAACTTATTACATCAGGGTACTACTTTCTTTTCACACTGTTTTCATTTTCTTTTATATATCTACTAGAGATCTACTAGAGACAGATTATATTATATACATTTATTTTACTTTAGTCCTGGTTATATAGAGATATTTAGAGTGCATTATAAGTCATCATGACATTCTGGATCATTGACTTCTGTTACAAATCTGATCAAATTCTTGTATTTTTTTATATCTCAGGTAGGGGTGTGACATAAATTGTATGCAATAATAAAATAAAATTTTCATTTTGTTGCAGTAGTGTATTCTTGAAAAAAAAAATCATTAATTTATATCGCCAAGAGTATCGTTATCATGAAATTACCATGAAATATCGTGATATTATTTTAGGGCCATATCGCCCACCCCTACAATGCACTATATGTCCGAATGTTTGTGGACACCCTTTCTAATAAATTCAGCATTTAGCTACTTATGTGACAATGCTCACACAGACACAGCTAGTTTAGCTCCTGTAGAGAAGTATTGCCAATAGAATAGGACTCTCTAAGGCAGATAAAAGCTAGAATCTACTGGCACCATGACATGCTTAATGCTAGGTCATGAGCTAGAGGGGTTAAGGCCCTAATAGTGAGCAGTGGAGCTGCTTTTTTTGAGAACAGTTTGGGTCACTAGAGATAAGGTGAGGTCTTGATCATTGACCTTCTTTACTTTACTAAAAAGTTATTGATGCTTAATTATATCAAATCCACACAGTAATGCTGTCTGCTGCAAAATCTACTATATCTAAAATCTTCTTTCCTGAATAACAGAGACATTGTTGTTACTCCAACAAAAGCAAAATAAACTATTTAAAAGCCTTAATTACAGAAGAAACAATATAGAAGCAGGTGACCCAATATGTTTGTCCATATAGTGTAACTACTATACTATGAACTAATACATGAATCCACACCTAAATAGTTCAACTAAATTAGAAAAGGCATTGTGGGAATTTGAGTCTTGATTAGTGAATCATATCATACTCCTGAATATACTGCCCTTAATTTATGAATAAAAAATGTTCTAATAATAATAATAAAGTGGCTTTATTGTTAAAGGCCCCATTCAGCCCCACACAACCTTGTTTCTACAATCATGATCCACCTTATCAGCTACTTTTTTTTACAGTAGTTCTATAATTACAGACTGCAGTCTTGTATCTGTTTCTCTATATACTTTGTTTTTGATATTATTATTAGGACCCCACAGGAGAGACCACCACAGATCAGCTATTATTATATATTGGGTTGTGGGTCATAAATTCCCAGCACTGCAGTGTCACTGATTAACATGGTGGTGGTGTATGAGGTAGATCAGAAGCAGCAGTGCTGCTGGAGTTTTTAAACACTGTGTTTAATCAATCACTCACTGTCCTCCACTCTATTAGACACTACTACTTACAGCGGCTCCACCCTGTAGATACAGTCAGAGACAGAAGCTCTGAATCTGTTGCTGCACAGTTTACAGTGTTGGTCATGCTCTAATCCTTCATCAGTGCTCACAGGATGCTGGTGGCTGGATATTTCTGATTGGTAGACTTGCTGGTATTCTCTGTCAAGCACTGACACTGAGGTGTTTAAAAACTCCAGCAGCACTGCTACAACAACGTTCTCCTATATGCTGTGTGGAGCTGAAAAATGGACAATGACTGTAAAAACTCAGAGATGATCATAATGATCTGACTGGTTTGTTTGTGTATCTAATAGCATCCAAAATATCCCATAATAAGGTCATACAAGAATTGTAGTGGCTGCTAATAGTAGGGCTGCAACTAACGATTATTTTGGAAGTTGACTATTCTGATGAGTATTTTTTCGATTAGTCGATTAGTCAAAGATTATTTCTGCCATGACCTCAATCTCTAAAAACCATAGAAACAGCTAAACATGAGATTTAACAGGCATTTAAGTGTCTGGATGTTGTTTAAACGTGGAAAGTACTGTTTTTAAGTGATTAATTATGTAATCTGTTGTGTTTGGGCACTTTTGAAGACACAGACTAAGTTTAAACTGTGTAAACTGTGTGAGTGATCCATTTACCCATCTCCCATTGTGCTCCTGTCCCCAGCACTTTGTGTAACGGGTACTGTTACAAATTTTTAAACTTATGATTAGTCGACAATGAAATCTGTAGTATGCAAATTTAAATAATCGACACTGTCGATTATATCGACTAATCGTTGCAGCTCTAGCCAATAGCATATGAATGATGAATAGACATTCAAGGGCAAATCATATCCTGTTATACTGAAGATCAATAGGAGTTTTCTAACTATAGAGACATTGTTTGGACAACTTTAAACAATAATATTACAAGTTTATAAAATACAGTGCAGACAAAAGAAAACTCCATAAGGGTCAAAACTGTTGTTTTACATAAAATAATAATGCATATAGCAGTGTTGTGACAGAGCAACCAGTAAAATAATAGTCCAAGTAGAAAAATAATAATTTTCCTGGAAAAATTAAGAACAGAAAAGACATTGCACAAGCACTTTCTATGGCTTATCCATTCTGAGCTCATTTTTAGTTTAAAAAAAAAAAAAAAAAAAAAAATATATATATATATATATATATATATATATATATATATATATATATATATATATATATATATATATATATATATATTCGGGTTAAAATAAAATAAAATAAAATAAAGTGACTTGGTAAAACAATCCTACCTAAACATTTAAACTGTTTTTACTTTACACAAAACTCTCTTCTCTTCTGTTATTATTAAGGGTATAAGCATCCTGACAGGACTAAGCAGACCCCTTTAAACTGTTTGATTATCTTACTACATGTCACATACAGTAACAGTACCAGTCAAAAGTTTGAACACACTTTCTCATTCAATGTTTTTATTCATTTGTATTTTTTCCCTACATTGTAAATGAATACTACAGTCACCTCGTCTATGAAAGAACACAAGGAATCAAGTAGTACATTTAAAAGTGTTAAAACAAACCAAAATACTATCTTGGGAGTTGTTAACTTGCGGTTTCTGAGGCTGGTAACTCTGATAAACTTCTTATCCAATACAAAGGAGGTAGTAACTCTTGCTCTTCCTTTCCTGGGGTGGTCCTGATGAGAGCCAGTTTCATCACAATGTTTTTTTTTTTATGGTCTTTGCAGTGAGTGCACTTGAGGATACTTTCAAAGATTGACTTTCAAAGATTTTTCATTTTAATTTAATATTAATCAAATAGAGCTATTCACTATATACCAAGTCTACCTCTTTACAACTGATGCTCCCAGAAAATTCAAGTACAGCTGTTAACTGAAAGCCTGAATTCCAGGTGACTCTACCTCATTAAGCTGACTAAGAAAATCATCATATTCTGGTCTGTTTTAGACTTTTTTAATTTTTTTCCTTCATAGCTTACCACTAATTTTAAGGTGTGTCCAGACTTTTAACTGGTGCACTGCATGCTGGAGGCATGCACAGTCTTGTGTGGAGGAGAAACATGCCTGTAGTTTTGCTTCTGAGCTCCAACAAGTTCTTATGAGTTACTAAAGATAATTACTCACCCCATTTCGTTGAAAACAGTAGAAAGACAGGTAGATATCTCTTTATCTCTTTCAGAACTCCTTTATCTTCTTCCCTAGCCCCCCTCCTCCTCCTCCTCTCAGAGAGGGACCACCAGCACCTCAGTGAAGCTGCAGAGAAACGCAGAGCCCCGCACTCCTCCTGTAGCTTCTTCTTCTTTATCTTCAGTGGAGGAGAAGGTCCGCACAGCTGGACGCCGCTGCTGCTGCTTCTCTAATGACCCTCAGACTCACAGGTAGCGCAGCGGAACTCCCCCGGCTCTGAGGGCGCATGTTTGGGGGACTGTGAGGACTTCTTCTCCAGCTCTTCTTTCTCTCTTTGGCTGCACTTCAGTAACCTTGCGGTCAGCAGCTGCACGGCTGCACAGACCCCCGGCTCCTCGGCTCCCCCCGCCGGCTTCAGTGGTAAATCCCCCGCTGGAGGCTCCGGCGGAGCTGGACCCCCGCTCTGCCCGCTCGCTCCGCAGCTCCGCAGCGGGACTTCCCAACTCGCTGGCCGGCTTCACCGTCGTGTTCAGCCGAAGCGCCGCGGCTCCGTCTCCGCCTTTTAAAGGAGGTCGGACGCCCCCTGCCGGCCGGACCGCAGGCCAGCCACAGACTACAGCCAGCCAGCCGGGCCCTGAGAGTCCACAGCCCGGTCTGAGCGGTGCAGCCAGCAGACCTGCCCTCTAGCGTCTCACATATCACAACATTTCATCATTTAATCATTTAATATTATATTATATTTAACAATTAAATAACTGAGGAAAAACAATTGAAATAGTTTAAGTATATTCTAATGGCTAATATCGCTGACAATAAAAAATATCGTAATTTCTTTACCTAATTTAAACCAGTTTACAGCAAAATACTTTAACTAAATAAAAACTATACAAGTATATTCTAATAGCTAATTTAGCTGAAAATTGCTATTATTTCTTCATGTAATTTAAATCAGTTTACCCAAAATACTTTAACTAAATGGAAAAAATACATATATAATATATATATATATATATATATATATATATATATATATATATATATATATAATTTTTTTATTAGAATATATATATTCTAATATATTCTAATAGCTAGTTTGGCTGAAACTAAAAAAAAATAAAAAATCAGCAAAATACTATATATATTTTTTAACTATATTCTGGAAAAAAATCTTTATCTAATTTAAATTAGTTTGCATCAGAATACTTTAAACTAAATGAAAAAATTAAGAAAACATATTTTAAACGTTTAAATTATATTCTATTTGATAAAACTGCTGAATATAAAAAAACAAAAAAAATCTTTATCTTATTTAAATCAGTTTACAGCAAAACACTTTAAATACAAAATACACCTTTTAAATATTTAAAGCTCACCTTCCGCGAAAATCCGATTTTTCTTGTTTTTTGTGGAATACAGTAGGTCTCTCCGAGTTGAATGTGTACACCTGCACATTAAACTGTTTTGCAGCCCCCATTGTCTGCAGGAGCTAAGCAAAGAAATCCCCCCTCCCCCCTCTGAAAAACGGGTGAATTTTGAATTATCTTTCTGCCTACGTAGGCAGAAACTCACAGACCAGCCCACCTTGGCTCGAGAAACTCCCAGAGGCGGAGCTGAAGCGACGCAACATCACCGCTCATCAGTTAGGAGGTGGGAGGCAGTGAGCGGCAGAGCGGTGGAGGGGCGTCGCAGTGCTCCTAGCCAATCAGAGGAGAGATATTTGCATGCTGTTTGCATGTATGAATATTCATGAGCAAAGCTGGAATCCGGTCATTTTGGACACACCCCTAAAACAGTCCATTAAAAAAGAGCTATACAGAGACACCTGAGCACTTTTTTTTTTTACAAAAACGGCTCACATGTCATTCATTCATACTAGAGACCACAACTAGACATTTTAAAATGAAAGAAAAAATGACGGAAGGTGACCTTTAAAGTATATTCTAATGGCTAATATTTTTTATGTATTTTTTTATTTAGTTGAAGTATTTTGCTGTAACTAAATACTTTTACAGTAATTTTACAGTAACTCATTTAAAGTAGATAAATAATTTTATTTTCAGCTAAATTAGCCATTAGAATATACTTTAAATATTTAAAAATGTAGTATTTTGCTGGAAACTAATAAATTAGATAAAGAAATTAGAGTTTTCTTTTTAAGCAAAACTAGCCATAAGAATTTCCTTTATATATAAATATATTTTTTAAATGTATTTATTTTATACTTGAAGTATTCTAATGGCTAATTTTGGCTAAATATTGAACAAATCAATTTACTTAATTTAAATTCAAATCGGTTTACACCAAATGCTTTAACTAAATAAAATTAATTTCTTTATGTATCATACATTAGTTTACTCTAAAATTGTTTAACTAAATTAAGAAAAATCAAGTTAAACAAATTATGCTCTTAGTATCTTAAAAAATTCATTAATTTTCATTAATTTGAAATACTTAGGTACTTTAAGAAGCTAAATCGTTATTTTGAGAAACGAATACACTTATTTTAAAGACAGCAAAAATAACATCAAATAACAAAAAAAAAAAGATACATTTATTTAATGAGAAAAAAAATGTTGGAAAGCTGGATTTTTATTTTAGGTGGTGGGAATGGGCTCCCATACAATAATGGTTTAGACAATATATTGTCCCAAGAACTGTTCAAAACATTAATTTAAGACCATTATATAATTATACAATAAAGCAATTTAATATTTTTAAAGGAGCACTGAACTGTTAATGATGATGAATATGATCACAGCAGGGTCTGAGCGGTGGATCCAGCTCTCCTCCTGCCCTCTAGCGTTCCTCTCTGAATATATCGATCCGCCGCTCATGAACACATTACAGCAGAGAGCTGCTGCAGGACGAGCTAATGAGACCTGCACCTGCCTTCTGCTGGGTTATGGATTAGTCTGCTATTACTCAAGAGTCAGGAAAACTAATGGAGAAAAAAGAAAAAAAATATCAGGCCGGATACAAAAAGACCTGATTTCAAATCAAACCACTGATTTAGTCCTAACAGATTTACGCCTAAAGCATCTAAACCAGCTTACACACAATCCAGCTTACACACAATCCAGTAGGTTAAAAAGATGTCTTAAATCCCTGGTTTAGCAAAAGTGTGAATATCCATAATGTATTTCTGACAATCCAAGGCATAAAAATAAATATATATATATATATTTTTATATGTGAAATCAGTATATTTCATACAGTTGCTTATTATGGTTACCAATCTTTTTTTTGCGTAGGAAAAATCCTCCCATACAATTTTATTTGTAATACTTTTTAAGGAAACACTCAGAAATGAAACAGGTCTTTTGTTTGTGTGAAATAAAGCAACATTTATTTATGTAACATTGCAGGAATTACATACTGTAGGGGGAAATCCTAATAAACAAAATCTTCAATATGATTCATAACCTCTAATTCATCTTTCATTGTCAAATTTATATTATTTATCCTCCTTCATGTGAGGGACAGAACCGCGGGTATTTAGTCAGTCAGTCGTTCGATCGGTTTGTATTCATCCTTTGGTTTTAATAGTGATTTTCTCACATCATTAGAGAGGCAGTCGGTCACCTCAGTTACCTCACGGCTGCGAGAGTTCCTCTCAGGTGAATACAACACATACAGTGTGAAAAAGCATCTCTATCTTAGCAAATAAACATAACCACACTGCGGGGATCTCCCGTTCCCTCAGGTTCTGTTGTATTTGCTGTAGGCCTTGTGGGTGTTGGGTCAAGAAAAGACTAAACCAATGTAATCAATCATTTAATCAATAACTTGAGCTCTAACTGTGTACAACATTGTTGGATCACAGAGTACACTGCAGGAAAGAAACCAAGACTAATTCAATCAATTATAAGAGGAAGAATTCTTATTAAAAATAAAATGATAAAGATGAGAACATGAGGAAGGCATGTTGTAAATGTGTTGGATGATTTTTATTAAATTTTTCAACATAAGAAATCCTCTAAACTTGAATTTACGGAAGTCTGTGGTGAGCTTAGACAGCCCAAAAACTGACAAAATAATAAACTATCCATGAAAATAATGAAAGCAGCTCTATGTTCTATTCAGCAAACAAGCAGGTAACCAAAATGACCTAGATATTGGAACATTCTGGATGTTATCATTGATTGTTAAAAATCCTGCGAATGCATTTTTTGTTTTACATCAGGCAACAAAAATGGGAGTTACTGATGAAACTGATGCACACAGTAAGGTACGGGTCAACTCCAGTCCAGCGGTGTAAGGCTGTGTTCAGACTGCAGACAAATCGGATTAATTTCTCAAATTAGAAATGCTGTTATTTGCAAGTGATAAGATCAGATTTGCTTGCCTGGACATCACAAATCTCTCTGTATGAGATTCTGTGTAAATGATGAGGGAAAAAATATATATATATAATTTGAGCATCCAGAGCATCCACACTGAATCTCATCTGTACAAATTCACTTGTGTACACATTTAAAAATACATCCAAATGCGTCAAATCGGATTTTATGCTGTATAAAAAAAAAATCTTTTTGGATACAATCTAGAAAGACCAAACTTACAGTTGTGTGGTTCCTGACTGTTCAGATTATCAAAAACTAATATGAATACAATCCTAAATCTGATCATGCTCACATTTCAAATAACCTCCAAATGTGGCTTCAGTCCAATTATTAGCAAAAATCTGATTTAGAGTGGTTTCTGGCTATCCTGACACAATCTAACATTCCCCAAAACCTGAGTGTGTGGTTCCTTGCTGTTTAGACCATCACAATTTAATCTGGATCAGTCTAGATTTGGCTAAAATCAGATTGTGTGTGGTTCCTAGCTGTTCAGACCAGCACAAATCAATCCAGATGCAATCTAATAATACAAAAATGGATTCAATATAGTTTTTGACTGTCCAGACAATCAATCAATATGGATACAATCTAATAAAACAAATTGATTTAATGAGTATTTTTTTCAATCCAGTTACAATCTAAAAATGCCCCACAAAACATATGTGGGCTGGCAGTCTGACCACAGTCTTTCTTAGACTGATGGCAAAAAATAGTTAATTCAAATAGATGTGATGATAATGGAAAAAAAAACAGCAAGGCATGAACATTCCTGGTTTCAGTAGGATGACAAGGCGACCATCAAAGAATGCTGCTTTAACCAATCAAAGCTTTAAATAAGCACAAAAAAACAAAACTGCAAAATATGAAGATTTTGAAGACTGGATTCTATCTACTAGTTGAAAGTGGATAAACAAGGTGTACCTCATTCTGAATAAAGACTGTACAAACTAAATAAATGCAGATAATATGGTGCTAACACAAATCGATAAAGACAGCAGATGAGTGGGAAAGGAAAATAAACGTCAAAAATATCAAACGAACAGAAAGTAATGATTAAAACTACAACTGCTAATCACAAAACAAGAAGAGGGACAGTTAATAATAAGGAGGCACATACATACACACACCTCCGCAGCAGAACACTACTGTCTATGCACACTGGCATCCAAGTTAAGCAAGAGACAAGAGCAATGCAGCCTCTTTATCAGTCTGCTCGTGGGAAACACAGACAGACACAAACAGAGAGAATCTCACCTGTCTGCCCTTTCACCGCCTCTTTCCACAGCCAAAACAGCCACTGCCACTGCGATTCTGGGCCTTTTCACCCGCCTGCACACACACTTTCCTTCAGCATTTCGCTCAGAGTGGGTCAAATTCACAAACGTGGCTCTAACGGAAGTAGTTCAGTCCGTGAACTTAACTCTCAAAAGTCTTTTGGGATTTTGTAAAAAGCAAAGCAAAGTAGGAGGGGTGACTTAAGAAGGGGAAGAAATTAATAAAAATAAAACAAATATAGTTTACTTTTTTTTCCCTACTGTGGTGGAAGCATACTGATTTTTGGCACAGTACTGAAGTCCTAAAAGCAGAGCATGACCATTATCTAAGACTAGCCAAGATTAGCAACTGCTGTAACTTTTGGACTTAGGCTAGAGTAGGGCTGGACGATATAGTTAAAAATGTATATCACAACGTATCTAAATTTCTGTTGTTGAAACCATATAATTCTGAAATTTCTATGAACAAACGAAAAGCCACAGAAAAACATCCACAACTGATGTACCTACTTTACTTTGGACAAATTAATTTCACTGTTACTGAAACATTTTATATTGCGATATATTTATTGATATTTAATAATTGTCCAGCCCTAAGCTAGAGATATACTTTCTCACGTTTGTCCAATCAGAAAGTCTGTTGGTGTTGCAAATGTAACTGCTAACTGGGGGCTTCCACTTCAGGCCACTAGAGGCTTCACTTGCTACAGTGGCAACTTCACCTCACACAGCCACTTCAATGCTGCTGAGTGCTGAGTGACTGCACTGCCCCCTATAGTTTCTGTGTGTACTGCACCTCACAGTCACATTGCGTTACATGTAGATTACAGCACCTGTTATTATAGATCTTTATTCTTAAGACTTCAACTTCCAATAAATAAACGCATCAGATCTTTCTCAACACCATATTCTTGACTGACTCTCCTTGAGATTCTTGTACTCTATATGTAGCAAGCGCATGAGAGTTTTCAGGTAATGTGCGGGAATCTGTGGCGGCTTTATGATGCCCTGCTTTTATCTATTTTGTTTTTATTTATGCGAGTTTGGTTTTGTTTTTTTTTTCTCATGGACCTTTTCTAGTGATTGCATGACCCCATCATAATGAGGAAATCAACAAAGCCAGCAGGTTAACAGATGCTGTTCTACAACATCACGTCCAACGAAAAAACTAAACAAAACTTAATTTAAAATGAAAAGGAAAAAGCTTTTCCAATTTTGCTCTCCAGATACCATACAAAAATTTCGCCTTTGTTTCTTATTATAAAAAATAAAGAAGGAAAGAAAAAAGAAAAAAATAATAATAATTATCCCAAAGCCATTTGTTTAGACTCCTCCCCCTTTCTTTCTCAGTTTGTTGTGAACCACCCAGCGCAGACAGAGCCTCGCAACAGAGAGCTGCAAGCAAGCGACATCTCTCCCCGGCTCTCCACCGATTCCTCTAACTCGAACCTCTACTCCACTCCAGCCTTGAGCCGGAAAACTTTCCTCAAAGTTGAGTTGCATCCTTCCTCAGACACTCTTAGCACCGTTTAATTTTCCAGAGATGAGAGCACCCGTCACCACCACCACTAACACGACAAAAAGAAATAAAAAAAAGAAAAAGAAAGAAAAACTTAAAAAGAAAAATAATAATAATAAAAAAAAAAAGCACACAACCCTCCTGTCGCTTTTCCCCATTCTCCCATTCTCTTAAAAAGATGTTCGGTGGCAGTACCTGAATGTCAGATCTCAACTTTGAAGGGAAAATTTTCCCCCAGAATCAGCTGCTTGAAAGCGTTTTTTATAGAGATTTTTATGTTTTTGAAAGACGTCACCCCCTCCTTCAGCTTGTGGAGACGACAGAGCAAGCTTGGTATTTTTTTGCAGGTAGTTTTAAGAGAACTTCGTCTTCTCTCCGTCTCGGGTGGCAGAGCGAGGTCTGCGGCCGCCGGCTGCAGCCTGGCAGCGAGAGAGAGGAGGCAGGGGAGGGGCCCCCCTGCTCCCCAGGAGGGGCCTCTGACTTTGCGGAGTTGCAGATCGAAGATCTCGTTTGTTTTCCCTTCCACATCGTCTCCTCCTTCCCTCCTACGCTGCGTCTCCTCCTCTCTCCTCCTTCCCCAGCCTTAGCGAGTGGTGAGGTCGTTTTTCCCCCTCCACTCACTCACTCCCTCGTTCTCTCTTCCTGTCCTGCTTTTCTCCCTCTTTTTTCACTCGTGTGATTGGTTTGATTCTCTCCTGTTGCTCTCACACCATGGTGCTTCAGTTGTAACAGTGGAAAACGGGCATCCATGTTTGTTCTTTTTTAATATTTACCCAGATTTAAAATGCTGATGAACTAAGCTCAGCATAGGCCTAGCTCCCGTTCCAACAACCTGAGGACACAAACAAAGAGCGCCGTCAATATTACTGCTTACCGCCCTGAACATAGCCTCAAAATAGGGCTGTGCGATACAGTAAAAAGCACATCAAAAGATTAAGAATTTTCTTAAGATACACAACATTTTTCACAATACGTAATATGTGATTGTAGACAGAATGCATCAGTTGCAGCAAAAAATTCTGCAGCACATCCAAATAAACAGCACTAATTTCACTCTCTGTTACAGGAAGTACAGCAGTGTCAGTGTTTTTAAGCACTGGTAAAAGCCTATGTATGGTTACACGTGTGTCAAAGACCCTTTAAATAAACTGGAAAGTACTCTATAGCACTCTGTCCTCTATTTTAACTCATATACTGAACATCCTGGATGCATCAGAGGACAGTTTGTGATGGTGAAAAAATGTATTGGTTAATGTTTAAGATAAAAAACAGCTTATTTTAAAAAGGCATGCTTTGGTTCCTAAAGATCGGTTCCAACACATTAAGCGAACAATTAAGCAAGGAAGCAACAAAACATACAATTATGCAAACCACTTGGATCTTCAGGGCTAGAGATCACTGCCACAATGAATCATTTATAGGTTTCATGGGTCCTAATATGGTACCCTGGGGGACTCCACTAAAGAGATCTGCTAAATCACTTGATCAGGCCTTGGTTACTATTTTATAAGACAATAACTAGTTTTATAAGACAATACATTGTCCCAGAAATCAACATTATTTCCATTTTAAGACTATAAACAGTAAACATACCTGCTTATTTACATTAATAGGCTTACCTTAAAAGGTAAACACAATAGGCAATATCCAGGTGAGCACAAATTACAGAGCTCCTTGACAAATACTGTATGATAACTTAACCCAACATTTAACGCCTTCACCTGTGTGCATAATAATTCACAACAGCCTCTAAATTAAATAATAAGCTTTAGTGCAATTGGCTAAAACAACGATTTTGAGTTGCACCTACACTCTAGTACTGAGAGAGTCCAGTCACTCCTCCATGTTGGTAAGCCCGTTCACCCTGATAAGTGGAATCCTGGGACAGCGCCACATCCATCTGAGACTTGAACTCATCACCAAGGTAGCTGTCCTGTTGGGAAAAAGGGGAGGGGGGTATTAATTCTCCATCTGACATAATCTGCACAGAACTGCACTGTGGCGCTTAAAGTGGAAACAACAGAAAATCACTTCTTATCCAGCATTAAAAATAGTCTGAACATGATTCCTGAATCGTATTGGCTAAATTAGAGAAATATCAAGCTATCGTGTATTTTGGCTGAAAATTGGCAGAAACTGTTACATAGCCAATCGATTTTTTAATCTCCAATTATTTCTCTACTGTAAAAGTAGAAGACAGAAGCATGCAGCAGGCTTAATCACTGCAATAATGTCCCAACAGGTCCATCAGTCCATCAGCGTCCACGTACCTGAGAGAGTTCAGGCTGGGACAGGCCTGGCTGGCTCATCTGTGAGGGCTGGCTCATGGTGATGTAGCCCTGGGTTAGGGGGCCCTGGGAGAAGGGCTGAGACACCAGATCCTGGCTTGCCTGGCTGTTTGCCATGTTGGCCTGTCCACTGCCATGGTTTCCCACGCCACGGTTCCTTTGGCGACCTCCACGTCCACCCGTCTTACCCTTTGGCGCTCCACGGCCTGAAAACAGTCAAAACAGAGAATGTGACTAAACAAATAGAATAACAATAATAAAAAAAAAAATCTAGTGCTGTCAATCTGGACATAACTAATTAGTTTTTTCCATATTTATCATTTTACTAAGTCCTCCTACAATTCTCTTTTTTTTTTTTTACAGAGACTTTTATTTACACTGTAAACCCATATGTTGTTTGACCTCAAATTATTTAAATCTGTTTTACATAAAATTGGATATTTCTAAATAATACTCAACTATTTTGAGTTAGTTGAACATTTGTGGGCACAAATACATTCAAACTGAGATCTTTGAGTTGAAACAACTTATAATAACTGAGTTTAGTCTGTTGCAATTGGCAGCTTCTTTTCTATTGGCTTCTGTCACAAACTATTTGCATACTGTGTGTGTCCAACAGTTTCTGACTAACACTCACCATCAGTGTGTAGTGATTCCCCCTGGGCTACCATAGAAATAAATCAACTTACCCTTTAGTTGTAATAACCTGATGTTTTAATTCATGCTAACTCAAGTTTTTATTCTCCATTACTTAAAAGATTTGAGCAAACAGGCTGCCTTAAAAAATAAATGTTAAGTAAACTCAACTTATCCGGTCTTACAGTATAACAAAAATAAAAAGTTAAATCTAGTTCCCCTTCAGTTGTAATAACTTAAGTTTTCATTACCAATTGCTTACCTTTTGTAAGGAAACCAGTTTCCTCAAATTTTTAAAGTAAATTCAACTTATCTGGGCTTACAGTGTAGCTACTGCTGACTTCAGAAAATAAATTACCTAAACAACATCCCTCCTTCTTTTGCAATTATTTTTTTATTTTTATTTTATTGATTGACAGGTATACTAAAACCCACACACATATACACAAAATGTGAGGATACATGTTAAATATAGACATTTACTGCAAGTGTTGGAAAACAGTTACTATTTGTGATGTTCTAAATATAATAAATTAAGGAAAAAAACATTTAATTCTCCCTTTAAGTTTTAATGTACCAGATTGCTTTATTAAACAATTTTTAAAAACGTGTGTTGAACAACTTATTTAGATATAAAAAATAATTGATAATAATTGAATTTGACCAGGTGTGTCTAATAAATATTTTCATAAGAATGAGGCTAGTATAGGAATGGGGAGCTGAGGAGCTGTCTAACCTGCAGCAGGGCCGTTCACCTGCCCCAGATAGCTTGGAGGGGGCATGGGAGGCATGACCAGGTTGAAGGGAATAGGGATGTTCATGGAGGCCATGGGGTTCGGCCCGGCGCCGATCATCCCAATCTGGTCGTGTGTCTGGAAGTACATGTTAGATGGACGTCCTGCAAAATTAAAAAGAAAAAAAAAAATACAATTATTTTTAGTTAGAGATGCACATTCTGGCTCAATTTGATTTGTGAAGTGAATTTGAACCATCACTCTCTTACCAGTGTTGCTGCGATCATACACAGATCCGGGTATCATGGCCTCCCTGGCATCGTACATGGCAGTGCTCATGAACCGAGCTCCCTGAAACACAAATATAAGTATTGGTTAAATAGTTTCTAATTAAAACAGAGGCAACAATAACATTCTGAACATTTAAAAAAGCATGTCTTATTATATGTGCCTTATTATGTCTCATTATATATAAGCTATACTAATGAACTTCCTGTCATGGTGCAACTGGGCGTACGTGTGTAAGCCTGTAAATGACACTCACAGGGTTGATGGTGTTGACCAGCTTGCGAGGTTTGCTGAACTGCATAAGACTTTCTCTCAGGTTGTTCAGAGGTCCCTCCACCAGAACCTTCTGCTCCTTGTAGTAGTTCAGCAGGTGGTTCCACAGCGGCTGCTTGGACAGAGCTTTAGGATTTCCCACAATGATCACGCCGTACCTGATATCACAAACACAAACATATTTACTGTCTTAAATGTCTTATTTCATGTTTTTCTCATTAACTGGGCAGAAAAGAACGTCAGGTTTTCAGCTCTTTCTCATGAATATTTGTGCAAACATGCAAAGCTCTGCAGTGGGCGGCTGCAAGCCAAAGTGGGCGAGGCCATGAATTCTGATTTATGAGTTGACATCAGTCTGAGGGCTTTTCCTGATTTACCTGTTTTTCTGTCTATTTTATTAGGTAATGCAGACAATAGTGGTAGAACAACAGTGGCACAGGCAGCGTGCATATACAACTTGGAGTGACCTACTGTATTTCAAAAAGAGCAAGTACTAAATGCTTTCTAGCGAAATGACACCTTTAAAATCAGTCAGTCAACAGAAAAAATCATTAAGGGACAGTTTTTGTGCTAAGCCTTGTGAATTAATAAACTGTAAATGGTTGAAACTACATTACATAACGTCTTGTCTGAAACTCAAACATGTAGAACTGTTTTTACACTGCAAATGAACCAAATCATGGCTTTGTTGATCCAGATCAAGTTGGCTGTCTTTGTCCGGATTAACTGAGCCATGATTTGGTTCAATTGATCTGGACTGTGGTTTGTGCTAACTTTCACACCTGCAACAAAGTTTGGACAAAAAGACCAGATGAATAAAAGGTAGTTGAAGTCTGAACATGTTCAAGCTTGAAAATGAGCAGGGTTAGATTTAAACTACTATTATAAATGATGGTTACTGTTTTACAGCAAACATTAATTTAATTTAATAAAGTTTGTTGCTCCTGGATTCTAAACTCAGATTTAAACTTGGATTAGGGAACCTTTAACTACTTTCTGGGCTCCTTTTGGGCCCATCTAAGGACACTGAATTATGGGTAGTGTAGTTTAAGTTCCAATTTGATCTGCTGAACCAGAATAAAAGTCTTGATCAATGATGTTTTTCAATTCCTAATCAATAAGCCATTTCATTATAGTTACCTGAAAAAAACATATGAAAATCATATTTTATTATACTGTAAAATTAGTTTGTTGCTGCTTCACAGAAAACAGAAGCCACTCAACACTCAAAACTGCTTTACTGCAGTGCTGCTGCTGCTTTAAGAGAGAACACAACTTTGCTCCTCCATGACTCTAGACTGATGTTTAGGGATCAAATTTGAACTAATAACGTAATCTCCAATTTATATATATATATATATGTATATATATATATATATATATATATATATATATATATATATATATATATATATATACATACATATATATATATATATAGAGAGAGAGAGAGAGAGAGAGAGAGAGAGAGAGAGCCTTGGTCTAAAAAGGCATAATATTTGATTGTTCTAATAAGGACAATTATGCAATGATCACTAACAATTTTAATAAAATCCTATCCACAAAACAAGAAAAAAATCTCACGAAACACAAGCATGAATAAGTAATGTGTTACCTGGCCCTGGTGAGGGCCACGTTAAGACGACGTGGGTCGTTGAGGAAGCCAATGCCCTGGTGCTCGTTGGCCCTGACGCAGGACAGGATGATGAAGTCCTTCTCTCGGCCCTGGAACGCATCCACGCTGGCTATCTCCACCTCCTAGACAAACACAAGACAAATGGGATGCAGTCAGTCAGTCAGTCAACGCTAATCCCAACATACAGTTTCTGCCCAGCATTAATTTGCACACTTTGCAGCATACATCTGTTCGCCATGTATTAGATCACAGAATTATTAGCAAACAGATACTGAGTTCTGTTCTCACAGTATAACCAAAGGTGTAGTGGATAATGGTGTTTAAATCAAGACCATCAAGCATCAAAATAACTAGAATTCTCTGCAGCCAAATTAAGGTTGTTTTCAAGTATGATTCAATTTAAATGAACTGAACTCTTAGTTGACCTTTATCTTCAGAATGTACAAGGTAAATGAACACTAAAGGGAACTTTCTGGATTATTTGCATTGAGCTTTGAGGGCCAAAATGATTGAGATAAACAATATTTTAATAATTTTAATTTTATATGCCAATACAGTAGCATAATAATAAATGTACACATTACTATTGAAGAGAAATGGATTTTTGATTATTAAAAATATATCAGAAAACAGAAACCACTATATAAAAGATTTATTTTTAATGATTTTTACATTTTATCTTAAAAAAAAAAAAGTCAACATACAAGTATGATTAAGGTTATGTCTGACAAGTGGGAAATACTGTAACTGTTACAGGCCTAAACTAATAAAAAAATGGGCATCAAAATGTCCTTGGACACCTTTCTAGACTCCCTCAGGCCCTAGGAAATTAATAATATACACCAATATCCAATTTCATGTTGAATCAAAGGAGAAATGTGTTAAAAAGCAATGTCAGTTTTGTCCTTATATCATGCAGGTTTACTGTAAATACTACTATAAATGGATACAGTGACGATACTGTAAACATTTATGTAGGCAGCACGAAACTGAAGCTGTACCTGGTAGAGTTTGGTGTGCAGAGAGCCGCTGAACTGCATGTACTGCACCAGGTAGGAACGCTGACCCTCGTACGGTGTGATGATTCCAATTTGGTCAGGTTTGGCTCCAGCCTTGAGCAAACGAGTGGTGATCTTCTCCACATTAGCAGCTTCAGTCCTGCACACAGATAGACACATCAGTACTAATGCTAATGCAAAATTATACAGTTTTGATAATTATTTAACCAATTAACTCTAAAATGGTCTAAACAACGCAGACATTAAAACAATGATTGATAAACCTGTTAAGGTAGGAGGTGCCTGAGCTCGCAATCTCCTCCTGGCCCTGCGTCACATAGAAGAACATGGGCTTGTCTGGCTGAGGCCACTGGAAATCAAAGCCCTTCTTGATGCGGTCAGCTAAAGCAAATAGAGACAAAACATTTTATAGAAAACCAACTGTACTAAAATGTACTTAAACTCCAGACACAACCTAAAATTAAAGCACATGCTCACATACCGGCAGTGACTCCGTTCTGGAGGGATCCCTCATAGAAGATGTTGGAGGGGAAGGCACTGAGCGCAGGGTGCATACGGTACTGCACCTGGAGACGGATGGGCCTGATGCCCAGAACCACCAGCCTCTCGAACAGCGACTGAGACAGGCCTGCTTTAGCCGCCTTTTTACACATCACCACTGGACCCAACTGACAATGGTCTCCCACCAGGATCAGCTGATAGAGAAAGAGATTAAATGCAGCTTTATTACTCACACGTCAGCCAAGTTTACATTTAGTTAAGCTCTCCTTTAAACTTTGATCAAATATTTTAGCAAATATTATAAGCTATGTAAGTCCAGCATAGAGGTAAGATCATAAAACCCTAATTAATCAGAGATACCTAGGCCTTTCATGATACATATGTATTGTGCATTAAAAACAGTGGTTTTATGATAATGATAATTACGTTTTATACAGCTCTGGAAAAAAATAACAAACCACTTAATAATGAGTTTAATTATAAAAAAATAAATAAACTGGAATATAATCAAGAGGAAGATGGATGATCACAAGCCATCAAACCAAACTGAACTGCTTGAATTTTTGCACCAGGAGTAAAGGCATTAAGTTATCCAAAAGCAGTGTGTAAGACTAGTGGAGGAGAACATGATGCCAAGATACATGAAAACTGTCATTAAAAACCAGGGTTATTCCACCAAATATTGATTTCTGAACTCTTAAAACTTTATGAATATGAACTTGTTTTCTTTGCATTATTTGAGGTCTGAAAGCTCTGCATCTTTTTTTTTGTTATTTCAGACATTTCTTATTTTCTGCAAATTAATGCTCTAAATGACAATTATTTGGAATTTGGGAGAAATGTTGTCCGTAGTTAATAGAATAAAACAAAAATGTTAATTTTACTCAAAAATAGCTATAAACAGCAAAATCAGATGATATTTAAAACATCCTACAAATACAGCTCTGATACAGCTCCGAAAAAAAAAGTTTGTAGTAAAAGACTGTAGTTTGTATTACGTTACTAGCAATAAGTTGTCTTAAAGTGACAATATTTATTGAAATTATTTTGGGAATATTATATAAATCCAAACATTCAAAAGGTCTACTTATATGAATCAATTGTTGGCTTGAAAGTACAATGAAAATGTCCAGTCACTACAGGAAATCATATTTGATCTACACTTAATCTGTAAAATCAAAACAAGACATTTACTTTGATCTAGGAGGGAACGCCATTTAAAGCTGTCCCTACATCATCAAGTCAACATTAGTGAAACCAGGTTGAGAGTAGTACCTGCTTGGCTCCCAGCACTACAGGCACCATGCACTCTGGTTCAGTGGCCTGGGTGCTCTCATCAATCAGGATGGAGCGGAACTGCATCTTAGCCAGACGAGGATCACCTGCACCCACACAGGTACAGCAGATCACATCCGCGTTCTGAAAGAGAGAGAGAGAGAGAGAGAGAGAGAGAGAGAGAGAGAGAGCAAGAGTTATCAAGTAAGATCTTAATTTAGGAATAGAAAAAACACAGTGTTTCTATTGTGTATTGTCTAAGAAAACTGCTAACAAAGGAAAAATATCTTGGTCACTACCACCTGATTCCAGTTCAATGTACTGCAATAAGAATATTAGATTGAAGAAAAAAAATACCATGAGCAGCTCTCTTTCAGCCGTGCGTTTCAGAGCTCTGTAGCGTTTCTCATCTGAAGAGGACAGCTCTCCAGTCTCATCCTTCAGCTGCTGCAGCTTCTGCAACTCTGGCATACTGCACTCATACAAATACATCAGGTTATTAATTTGAAGATGTCCACATGACCTTGTGAAGTTTACAGACAGGCTTGTATCAAATCAAATCAAATCAAATTTATTTGTATAGCGCTTTTTACAACTGGTGTTGGCACAAAGCAGCTTTACAGAAACATGATTACAGGACAAAGAATCAGGCAAAACATTAAACATAGAATATACATAATACAGAACCCCCAGTGAGCGCGGAGGCAAGGAAAAACTCCCTCAGAGCTGCAGGAGGAGGAAGAAACCTTGGGAGGACCAAGACTCACATTAAAGGGGGGACCATCCTACCACTGGTCAAATGGCTTTTAAATTAATTTTAAAAAGTCTTTCATACATCCACATAGGTTTTATACATTCAGGTGTATAGCAGCTCCACTAATGGCTTATAGAGTAAGATGGATGATGAGCAGCTGATCTGTGGTGGTGGATGGAGAAGAGCTGACTTCAGAAACTTCCAGTCTGGCCAGACAGAGGACATGAGAGCCTGAGGGTCCAACATCCCTCGGTATCGGGTCAGACAGTAGTCTATAATATTTGATTATAGTAGTCTATATATAAGATTGTAGTCTATAATATTTGAATAGTGATAGCAAAAAACACTGCTATTTGAACATAGTACTTCTCATTAACATTACAGGGGTCTGTATTTAAAAGCTTTTGGGCTGCTATTAAAAAGAATAGTCCTCAACAGTGTCTCAACAACCAAAGCAATTTCTCCAAAATTGTTTTTTTTTTTATAAAGAGAGAAAAAGAGTAAAAAGTAGACGCTTTACAGAAAATATCTCTCATATTTTTCTATGTTTTGTTTTTACCTGTCCATGTTGCGGATCTGGTTGTGCAGGGCAAGGAAAGACACAGGAGAGTCGATAGCCTCTCGACTCTTAGCGCAGAGACGCACCACCTTCAGCCCTGTCTGATGGATCTTCTCGGTCAGCTGATCCACAGCAATGTTACTGGGAGCACACACCAGCACTGGTCTGTAACATGAAGAAAAAGAACCGACAGAATTAATATACTAAAGACGGGCTGTACAATATGACCGAAAGATAAATAAAAAATATATATATTTATTAATTTTAGCTGACAATATTAATTTTAATATAATCAATTAAAAAAAAAACTTTTCCCAAGTCATTTAATGTGTCCTGTAAGGACTGTCAGTCTGTGACAGATAAATGATGCATATACTTATTATTAATTAGGTATGGGCGATATGGCTCTAAAATAATAGGATAAAATTTCATGGTATTTTTGTGATAACGATACTCTTGGCAATATGACAAAACACTGAGTTAAAAAAATATTTCAAGAACACACTAGGGCAACAAAAGGAAAATTAAATTTTATTACTGCATACGATTTGATTTGGCAACCCCCTAACTGAGATACTGAATAATACAAGTATTGTATCAGATTTGTAACAGAAGTCAATGATCCCAAATGTCATGATACTAATACTGCACTCCAAATATCTTCATATATTCAGGATTAAAGTAAAATCAATTATACTGGACAGATGTAATCTGTGTCTAATAGATATATAATGGAAAATTAGAATAGGGTGATTTTTTTTGGCACTAAAAACAGCAAAAACGTAGTACCCTGATGTGATAATTAGGGGTGGGTGATATGGCACAATATTTCTTAGCACAATAATATTATTCACGATGTTGAAAAATGTTAAATTCAGCCAACCAGCCACACCCAAAACCTCACATCTCTGAGATAAATTATCTATATAGGGGCTGATCTCTTTTAGAGCAGTTTTACTATCTGTCCAGGTGCAAGTTTTATTTTCTGTTTCAGTAACTGATACGTTTCACTGTGTACTCCACAAATAGACACCTTTCAAGTGTCACATTTACTGCTTGGTTAGTGAAGTGTTACCTTGGTTTGAAGCTTAGAAACCTGAACAGTACCAGAGAACAAGTGAGTAACAGAATCAGAGTCAAAGGTCACACTGAGAACAGTTTAGTCTTACCCGTTGCCCTGTCTGGCCAGGTGGTAAACAATGGTTGCTGAGGTGACAGTCTTGCCAGTACCTGGAGGCCCCTGGATCAGACTGAGGGGACGCTGCAGCACAGTCTTCACAGCATACACCTGAAAAAGACACATTAACATTTCTAGCTTTTCCTTCACAGCTATTTTCACTCTGTAGTCAACCTCATCATTAACACCAATAACCATCATACATCAAATTATAGTTTACTAACTGCTCAAAATCAGACAGGTTTCATCATATTCATTGCATTCACTCTCCATTAATCTTAATGCTACTCCACAGCAGGTTTTATGTTTGTTTCACAAATTCTACACTGTTCACTTTAGACATTACTTCGTTTAATTTTGCCTTTTAAAAAAAAATAAAAAATCACCATATTGTTTCACGCCGCAGAATTTATGTGAAAATGTATATGTTCACTACTTTAGATGCTAACTGCATTTCACTGGCTTTTACTTTGTAAGAATTAAAGTACTGACCAAAGAGTGACTGGCTTACCTCACTTCACTCAATAGCATGATTGTCATAAGCAACTTACAAATCAGGGTGTCTCTCTCCAAACGTGTGGAGAAAACTCTCCCCAAATGTGTGGAGGGAAACTATTTGGCATAATTAATTCAATAGTTCTTCTGTGAAGACGTGTATTCAACAACCATCACAATCAGAGGGATCTGGCCTAGACATGAAGATGTCATAATTTAATCAAGAGTCAGCTGCGCTCCTCTCAGTAATACACATTTGTTACCACATCCTTAACAGAAGGAGCTTAGATAGAAAGGGGTATTTTTCAAATGTATATACGGTAGAGTTGGGTGAATAATTAAGAAAACTTAAGAAAGCTAAAAAAACAAATAAAAATAAAATAAAAATCTGCTCTTATAATAACATTTAACAACACGGCAAAAAAATGATTTATGTAATTTATTTTATAGGTTATTTTGAGACGTGACTCCCTATTTAAAAAGCAACAGAAGTTGTTCATTTGTTGGGGTTCATTTGTATAATTTCTAACATATTTAGAGTGTTTTTACTCTTTTTCTCTCTCACAATGTAAATCCTTTACAGCTTCAAAAACGTGTATTATGCAAATTAGGCGTTGACGTCATTTAGCAACTTCTAGCAACTTTTAGGAGGAAAAAATCTATTAAATCGAAAATCGGATTTTGGCCATATCGCCCAGCTCTAATATATGGCGCGTTCTTGAGCTGCTGGTTGTTCAGTCCAGCTCTGCTGAACCAGAGTAACATTAATGTATCTCACAACTGCTTCCTGTAATAAAGACTGATCATTTTACATCAAGTTCGAAGAGACGTCCTTTTTCTTACAACTTTCACAGTGACAATGAGGCTGAGACTATTCTAAAGACATTTTCTTCAAAATCAGTCCCTAAAATAATCTTGACTTCACAGAATCGAGCAAAAAACGAAAATAAGCTTATCAGATAGTGATAAGCAAAAGTACCAAATGCATGGCAATTAGAATTGGTTACACTGGCCAAGTAAAATATTACTGGTACTATTTGCAGTAGGTCAAATGCTAAATATAAATTTAAAAATAGCCAATTAAATGAACTGCATCATATTTGATTCTATAAAAATACTGTCATTATTTTATTCCACTGAGTGTGTTCTAGATGAATGGTGATAACCAATGTGCACTTCTACTCACCTGTGAGTGGTTAAGGTCAGGCAGGCCTTGGGCAGTGAAGCGCTTGGGCAGCTGGCACTTAATGATCACATCCTCCACCTCATGACCAAGCAGCTTGTGATAGATGTAGCCGGACACTGAGGTCTCGTCCACAGCAAATGTTTTCAGGGCACTCTGCATGCTTTAAAGTCAACAGAAATATAAGCACGGTTAACAAAACATTGCACAAAGCCAAACAGCTCTTGCTCCAAAACTGCTACTAACCGGTCAAAGGAAGTGGATTTCCAGACAAAATCCACCTGGAAGTTGTGGGGCACCTCCACAGGAGCTCCAGCACTGCTCCTCAGTTCAATGGCAATCTCATCTCCATAGTCTGGGAAGAACTATTTAAGGAAAACTTGCAAATGTGTTTGCCTATTAAAACTAAATGTGCTCAACATTTAGGCTGTAATGAGGAGTTTCTCAATTTGTTGCCTGGTTCCAAATGATTTGTTTTTTATTCATTTCAACAGATGGCAGCTGGGAGCACTAATGGGGGCTCTTAGGAAATATAAATAGATCACAAGGCCTAATAATCCATGTTCCACTGCAATTACAGCATCTTTGTACTACACACTGCAATGGAAGGATACTGTCAGGGACCTTGATGACGTGCCCAATCCCCTTCCAGAGAGGAGCCATGTCTCCCTTATAGCGCAGGCAGATCTCGTCCCCCTGCATCAGGCGCATGTCTGTGACAAATATCTGATAAATTAGTGTTACAAAAAAAACGGCTTAATTGTGTGTAAAACGTCTGTTTTTGTTTTTATATCCATCACATACACATACAGTGATACAGCACAGATTCACCATTTACAAGAACCCATTCACACAAACACAAAATGACACATTCGCACGCGCTCTCGCACACAAAAACACACACACACACACACACACACACACAGGTGGACGTGTCCGTGCATACATCGACGAGGGATGCATGGGGCACGGAGTTGGGGATGGGATGGATATGAACCACTGGTAGACACAGAGGATGATGAAAGTAAATATTACCACCTGAATCCGTCTTGGGAAGTGTGAAATAAGCAATCCTCTTTTTATTCAGTCCCAAGTCCCACCTGACAGTTATATTGTCTTGGGTCTGAAATAATAAACAAAAGAAATATAAGAAATGATTATTTTTTAAATATTACAGACTGTTACAAATTGTTCTACTTTTCTCAGAACAACACACAGTATGTGGAGCATATTGTTAGTTGTGGTATTATGAAAGAAACTAATCATAAGTTATTCAAGCCCACCTGGGACTCTTTGAGCTTCTTGTCATAGTCTGCCTCCAGTTTTACAAGTGGGCCGAAGATGTTCTGGTACTGGTAGGCGTCCTCATAGCGCAGAAGCACATGCTGAGGCTCCTCGTCCACACCGGGTTTCTCCAAATCTTCAAGCGTCGCTGTAGGGTTTTCCTACAAATTCAGAATAAATATGATTTTGAATAAAAAGAAAAAATCTATCAATCATTTTGATATGAACAGCTCTGATCAAGAGCTCAGCACCTTTAAACTAGAATCAAGAAATCCATTCAAGGTTCTCCCTCATGAAGCCACCTAGGAGTATAAGTCATGAGTGAGCATCAAGGCAAAATGAACTACTTTGAAGAATCTAAAGTATAAACCTTTTAAAAGAATAAAAGTTTCGGTTAACTATGTAATTGGACGCTTTACTTTTTTTTTAGTTTTGATGTATTCCATATTAATCTACAATGTAGAAAATAATAATAAAAAAAAAAAATCTATGAGAACGGGTGTACCCAAGCGTTTGCCTGATACTCTACGTTGGAGAAACGCAAATAAAAAAAAACAAGAAAAGCCTGGTAGCAGCAGCCTCTGTGTTCCCATACCTTCCAGAGTTCCTCCAGTTTGTTGATCTGCTGAGCAGTGATCTGACGTGCCCTCAGCTGCTCCTGCTCAGACGGGATCTTCACCAGCCAGGACAGAAAGCAGCGGTCCTGGATCAGAGGCTGCCACTGGGAGCTGTCCCAGTTAATGTCCTTCAGACTGCTCTGACTGGCACACGGCTGCCTAAACACCCAAACAAAACACCCATGTGAGTGATTATCACTTCAGTTGATAGCTCAAAGACAGTTTGTCCATTTTAAAAGAGTTGTTTGTGTAAGGGTGCAGAGGCCTGATACTAGGGGTGAGAATCACAGGTCATCTCACAATACGATATTGTCACGATAATGTGATTCTGAGATACTCAAATTATCGTAAGACAACTTTCTGCGACACTTTGCAGCATCGGTGTTACTGAAGAAATAACCAAATACTAGGGATTATGGATTTATTGGTGTCAGTTTCACAGAATTAATCAACCAATATTCTTCAGTGCAGGTTTACCCTATTCATTTGATCAGCGCCACCATGAGGAGTAATAAAGCATTAAGTTCAAACTAGGGGGCAAGACTTAGGGAGTTTAGAGCGCTTGTGTTGCAATAAAAATATCCATGTTTGATGCCTTGTATTGATACAATACGATATCCAAGCAATATAATAGAGTATTCTAGGCATCATAGGGAAGTAGAGTATTTGGCTGAAACCCATTTCTTTTTTTGTATCCCAACCTTTTGTTTTTGAGTGTAACCCTTACCATTAGTTACAAGAGTAAGGGGTGATATCCCCTCTTGAACTGGGACAACCCTTCAAGAACCCTATACAGACTATATATTATATATATATATATATATATATATATATATATATATATATATATATATATATATATATATATATATATTAGTGGCACACTTATGTTTAGCAAACTAGATGCTGGTTATGTAGTAAGCTTTAGGTGGTAAGTGATGCAGCTATTAATTATGATTGTCCATTCATTAATTTCTTTGTAATGGTAAGCTAAAATTAGCTGCAGCCTCTGCCAGCTGTTGCACCATTTAAGGTGGAACTTAAAAGTTAGCTAGCTAGCTATTATGACAAACTACTAGTGATATTTTATTCTTGCTATGAAGAAAATGGTCATATAACTATGGCAATATAACTTTAATAATAGTTAATAATAATAAACTATGGCAATATAGTGGTTATCATTTTTTTTTTTTTACAAGGAGAATATTAAAATGTGTTGGTTTCTTTGGTTGCTTGCGCCACCATCTTGCCAGTGATTCTCATAACCTTCTGTTTTGAGTGATCAGTTTGAAGGGTCAGATACTGCAGTTGTAGTATCAATATCTAATATGAAAATCATGTCGTGCCAACCATAGTTTTAAAGTAAACCGCTTCCATGCATGCTCTTTCTATTGTTTCTCCCATCAAAAGAACAAAACCCCAAACATTACAACAAACTATTACATATTAGAATTGCCAGCATACAGCCAGCTGTGAAAAGGTAAAAAGAGGATAAGAAGGACTTCACCTGCAAAGGAGCACCACAACAGAATCAGCCTTGGCTGGGATGAAGCCCAAGAGAAAGACATTACGACAGCCACAGTTGTAACACTCCAGCACAGTCTCCCCCAGGGGACCATCTTTATGCAGAGTCACCTCCTTACATTTGGCCCTCACCAAATGATTGACAATGTGGCTGTGAAAACAGAACAACAGTAAATAAACAGGAAGTAAGCAATATTATTATTTTTTTTTACTTAATGACTGATATGCATAACAAACTAAAAGAAAATGTAACTTAATCTCACCTGCCAGATGTGTTGCCACGTCCATTGCAGAACCACTTCTTGCTGGTGTTGCAGTAAACCACACAGGCAGGATCATGGATCCCACAATAACTTTGAGGGGAAAAAAAAGTTTAACAATTACAACTGACTCTTAAACCACTGTGAGTAAAGGTGCCCAAACCTTTATTACTTTCTATTTAGGAACCAGTTTCACTTAATTCTTATTTGAATCGTATAATTGATGAAGCTCCTCAACCACAAAACTATCACTTTCAGACATCAATTTAATTTAAAAAAGACAAGCGAGTTTTTAATAACTAAGTTTACCACATGCCACCTCATGAATTTTTGTTCACTCCTTCTTCTAAGAAACACTTTTCAAGGTAGAGTATGAGTCAACATTCAACCACCCAGATCAAAGTAAACTCTTCTATAGAATCCGCTTTCACTTTACGATTTAAAACTTGTTTAAATTTTCCTTATACCACAGTCAGTTCTGATCTAACACTGTGACTGGCTGAGAGGCATGCTAAAATACATCCGAAATAATAGTTCAATTATAGTAACAGGGGTAATGTTACACATAGGTAGGTAAGCTACCTGCAGGCATGCACAGGAAGATCCTTGGTGTAGTAGGTGTCCTCCTCATCCTCCTCAAAATTTAGTTCAGCCAGAAGTTGACTGGTCTTCACAACAGCATCCTCTCCGTTCTGTAAAACTCCATCAGGTCCGTTCACCTTTACACACACAGACAGAAAAATAAGCTAACTGCTAAACCAACCCCTTAAACGGAGAAAACATTTCAGTAAAGCTGCTTAAAGAAGTAGCAAGGTAAACCAGCCCTTGTGTCACTATTCATGAAATAATATATCACTAATAGTCATTATTCTTTTGGATAAACATCATTCATTTCTAAAAGTGAAACAAATTCAGATCCTCTCTTTTACATTAAATGGAAAAACAATTTTACATCATTAACTGGAAAGCTGTTTTTGGCACCCAAATACATACAATTACATACAATTACATACGTACAGCAGTACCAATGCCAATCAAAAGTTGGCAGGTTACTTATTTTCTACACTGTAGATTAATATTAAATACCTGATAACACCTGAGGGATACATATGGATTTATGTAGTAAAAAAAAAAAAAGAAGAAGTATGTCTGGGCTTTTATAGGATATTTTTTTTTAAATAAATAAATAAATAAATAAGGTATGATATGGTGTAGAAAGATTCGATGAGCTGCTCACTGAATTTATCTGATTACATTTTTAATTTGGCATCAACGTTTAGAAGTGAGTCTGGGCTCTTATGGGTTAAAAGGTGCCTTATTTTTGTTCTACACAGGTAAAGCTGGGAAACAACTGATAGTTTAACTAGAATAATAACTAAAGGTATATTGGAAAGCCAGTTCAGTCACTGTGGTAAAGAGTCTAAATTTCTCCCCTGTAGGCTTGGTTTGCTGGTTAGTTTGGTTAGCAAGCTTAGCTTTGTCAGCTGTTGTGGTGCTAACTTCTGTCAAGCTGAGTGCTTAGCCGAAAAGCTAACCAATAGTTAACCTACAGTTTAAACCAAAATAACAATAAATAGATGCTATTAAAGGGGACATGAAACATTTCAGTTTGTACAAGTTTTCTAAGGGATTAAATATAATGGAATTTATTTGGGGGGAATTTTTTATATAAAATGTTTACACACTAAATTATAATATATTTATGTTTGTTACGTTTGAGCTAGGGCGCCGCCATGTTGCCCGTGCAGCACTGGTGACGTCACGAGGTTGGTTGGTTTAAGATCCCAGGCATATAGCTAGAGGAAAAGAGCGTATTGTTTGTCGAGATTATGGATGAAGACGAAGCTGAACTAGGCTAACATGGAGCATTTGCTCAGAGATCTTTCCTGTATAAACCTGAGCAGAACTTTTCAGATGCTTTTCTGAGAGCGAGACGTTTTGGGAGTGTTTATTCTCTCTCTACGTGGAGCCGTGCAGAACCCTGCAGCACGTCCACAGCAGGTACTGCCATCCAGTTAACCAGCTAGTTTATATACATTTAGCTATTTAACATGCAAAGTCCAGAGTTCATTAAGACTGAATGAAACGAACATGATTTAAGTGGATATTGAAACACCAAGGCGCTGTTTGGTTGATAAACCGTTCAGTTTAGAAGTTAGAATGCTTACTGGGTACTTAGCTTCATCTAGTTAGTGTTAGCTAGTTAGCTAGCGTTGGCTAGCTAGAATAAGATAGCTAGCTAAGTAGCTAACGCTAGCTATGTTATCTTTAAATTGTCATTTTATCTAGATTTTCGGCAACGGTACCTCTCGCTGCTCTGCTGGGTGGGCGTGTTGTTTGGCTGGTGCGGCTCACAGCTGCTGCTCTCATAGTAACGTTACCCATTCAGACGGTCTGTACATCTCAGCTGATCAGAGGAAAAATAAAAAACGGAGGAAAAAAGCCTCGGACTGCAGCTTATTTATCCGGCGCTAATGCTCCTGACTCAAACCCCTCTCCTTCACATAGTCCTGGTCTAGAAAGTGCTCGCCACTAACCCCTAGCGTTGCAGATAACCGGAGGATTCTCACGATTCAGCGCTGCGAGGGTATGAAAGTGAAAGTAAATATTTCTCATTCCTCACCCTATTAAATTTCACTACTCCCAATATTACTACACACAGGGGCAATACAAAAGTGCCCCCCCGCTCTGCATTGAGTTTTGGTTTGGATTTTATTATTTATTGAGGAGCTAAATTACGGTATTCTCATAGATTATAGTAGTGAGGCGTGCGAGAACCAACCTCGTGACGTCACTTTCAGCGCTGGGACAAGATGGCGCTGCCCTTACTTAAAAAAATGACATTTAGATTGCTTATTATTTTAATTCCGCTTCACTGACAACTGTTAAACTTCTAAAATTTGTTAGAGTGAAAATACATCTTGTGAATTAAACTAAATACTTGAAGTGTTTCATGTCCCCTTTAAACCTAGCTAGAGAAATATTTAGAAATTCTCTCCTATAGACTTGGTAGGTTTGCTGGCTGGCTAACTTATAGCTAATGTAGCTTTGCCACCTCCTTAGCCACTTTAAAAAATTAAAACATTTGTGTTGAATGATATGCATTGCAGTCTTTAAAATTATAAAATGTACATAAATAAAAATAAAATAAATAAATGTTGCATGTTAGTTTTTTTTAAATATGCATTTCAATATTCAGTATCCGGTAAACTGGACATTTGTAAATAAAGGCATGAAATCTGCAAAATTATCAACTAAAATGAGATTCAAGGAAAAAACATAGTCCATTAACACTACATTAACCATCTATGGCATAATTTTCGGTTATTGCACCTTTCCATGCCATACAATACCTTATGTATTTTTAATATAATGTTACATAGCATATCTATGTTCAAAACAATGATGTGTACAAGGGGTTTCTAACTATGTATATGTGCAGGAACATGTACATTTGGCTGTTAGTATTCTTACATTTTTCTTGTAAACTTACTAAAAATATTGTTTTCTTCTGCAGTTAGACCACTTTTGTTAATCATGTTAAAGCAGTGGTTTTCTTTCATCTCTGCTCCTGAAAACCTCTTCCTACTACCCTGCATTTTGGGTGCTTTCTTTATCTAAAACACCCGATTCAAATTACAAGCGTGTTATAAAGTCAAAATTTAAATTTGAGTTTGCTATATCGACAGTGACTGACAAGCTTCCAAATATTATATTTTTTCCTCCCCCAAAAAATATATAATTCTTCTTTTTCGACACTCAAATACATACAATTAGCTACATAAATACAGTAATAGTAAAAAGTCTGGTAAAAATTCAATATTTTTCTTAATTTATTTATTATTAATATTAAGATTAACACTAAAAGGCATTAAAATAAAAGGGAAAACATAAGACATTATTTTAAGAAATAGAATAAATAAAACTTAAATTTTCCAGTAGAGTGCTGGACATATGTAATACATTGTAAATTAGATTAATATTAAAAGACATGAAAAAAGAATTTAACTACTTGACTAAATTTAATTTGGCATCAATATTGAGAAGTGGGTCTGGGATGTTATGGGTTAAAATGAGTAATGGTTGTTTACTTATGTTCTGCAGGAGTAAACATGAGAAAGAATGCTTTAAATTAATTTTAAGTGTAAATTGAAATTATATTGGAGCGAGGAGTTCCTAGTTTGTTACCTGTAGCCTAGGGTGGTTTGTTAGTTAGCTATCTAGGCTAGCTAGCTTAGCATGGCTTTGCCAGCGGTTGTGGCGTTAGCTAACGTTGGCTAACTTTTGCCAAAAGCTGACTGCTTAGCCAAACCAGCCAAAAAGCTAGCTGTTAGCTGAAAGTTAGAGCGTTGATATGCAGTTTAAACCTAAATAACAGGAATAAATAGATGATATTTTGTATTAGTCCAGCTAGTAGTGTTTAGAATATAGTGTTACGCTAAAGTATATCTTAGCTAGGTAACTATGTTTACAGCTCTGGAAAAAATAAGCGACCACTTAAACACCTCTGGAATAAGTTAATCAAGAAGAAGATGGATGATCACAACCCATAAAACCAAGCTGAACTGCTTGAATTTTTGCATTAGGAATTATCCAAAAGCAGTGTGTACGACTGGTGGAGGGAACATGCCAAGATGCATAAAAACTGAGATTAAAAACCAGGGTTATTCCACCAAATATTGATTTCTGAACTCTTAAAACTTTACTAATATGAACTGGTTTTCTTTGCATATTTTTGTTATTTCAGCCATTTCTCATTTTCTGCAAATAAATGCTCTAAATGACAATATTTTTACTTGGAATTTGGGAGAAATATCGTCCGTAGTTTATAGAATAACAACATTTTTCATTTTACTAAATATTATGCCAATAAATAGCAAAACTCAGAGAAACTGATTCACAAACTGAAGTGGTATTTTTTTTCCAGAGCTGTAATAAATGTCAGCGAGGCTAAAAGCGCGTTAGCTAGCTAAGCTAAGCTAACGTAGGTAGCTAGGTTACGCCATTATTAACACGGGCACGGTTAGCTAGGCTAGGTTAGCCAACTAGCCTGGATGCTAACGAAGCTAAGCTAAGCTAAAGCGCTATTTTTTAACACGCAGAAAATAAACAAGCCCGCTAGCTAGGTTAGCTAACAGGTTAGCTTAGCGTTAATTCCGCTAGCCAGCTCCGTTTTCCCCCCACGCCAACTCCACCTCGCGGTCTAATATTCCACCAAACGCAGAGGAATGGGAGTTAGAGACCTGGTTGTCCAGCTGGCTCTGGGTCTGGCCCTGTGTCTGGGTCTGGCTCGGCAGGGTAAAGTCGGTGAACTCGAACTCCGAGCCCTGGGTATCGGCTCCCAGCAGCTCCGCTTCCTCCGTGTCCAGGAAGGTGAGAGTCTGCGAGCTCGGCCCGTACGCCTCTACGCTCATATTCTCCTGTATTCGTATCGTGACCGGCGGCGTCTGTCTTCCAAACCGACCCCCTCCGAGACCAGCGCGCTGAAAAACGTGCAGAAACGCAGCCCGAGTCCGTGCGCGGAGCCCGTTTTCCGTTAAACTCGGAGCAGAACGACGTTTCTCAAATGAAAGCACACTCGCTCCAACTCCCACTCGAAACGGCGACGTAAGCACCAAGCAGCGCACGAGCTGCTGGCGTAGAGCGCAGGGCGGGCGCGTGACGTCCACACAGACCTGCACACATTTTCAGAGAAGAGACATTTATCATAGCACTAATAAAATAAATAGTTATTAATTACATTTTTGACCGTTTGAGGCTAAATGCCGCTAAAAAATAAATAATAATAATAAAAAAATAAATAAATAAACAAACGTTATTTTCACATTTTTGCATTTTGCAAGGATTATACCATCAGATTTGTTCTACACGGTCAGTGCAACGTTTATTGATAAGTTTCAGGCTAAATGCAAACAATGTAAAATTAGATGTAAAAACGAATTATTTAACTTGTATGTAGTTTAGTGTACAAGAAATACGTTTTCCCATTTTAGTTTTCTCTGCACCTCACAATCGGGTTTTTAAGAAAAATTAAAAAGGAATCTTTTCTTTATTTTCTGATTTTTCAAATTTGCATTTTGTAAGGATTATACCATTAGATTTGTGTTACACGGTCAGTGGAACGTTACTTAATTCAATTTTCTGACCGTTTGAGGCTAGATGCAAAAAAAATTAACTTGCATGTAAAAACTCATTATTTATTTTTCACATTTAGTACAGTGTAGAAGAAATAAGTTTTCACTCAATTTTTATAATGCTTAGTTTTCCTTCTCTGCCACTCACAATCAGAATTTTAGGGAAAAAAACTTTATTTTTGAATTTTTCCATTTTTTACATCTTGTAACAAAAATTAGTTGGATTATACGGTCAGATTTGTGATACAAGATACAAAAATGGAAAAATCTGAAAATCGAGGAAAGGAAACTCCATAATTTCATTTGTTCAAACTATACTTGGATAGAGTACAAATTGGACAAACAGAAAGGCTGCAAATATTTGCAAATCCCTATGAATATTTTCATAAATGTCCCTCTCATTTATTATTTATATGTATGTTTATGTTTGTTGTTATGTTTTGCTACTGATTGGATTGATCATGTGAATTTTAATTCAGAAGAAGATTTAAAACTAAAAAAAAAAAGAAAAAAGGGAAAAGACGATGCTGATGCCACTTGTTTCGGATTTAAAGCAGTTAATAATCAAACATAGACTGCAAAAAAATCCATTGGCAAAACTATACAAAATCTATCTATATTGAGAGGTAAATACTTATATTAAAAAAAAAAATCTGCCAATGGGGTAAGCTAATCAAATTAACTTGGGTAATCGAAATTGCTGTTTTAATGCAATGAAAACAATGGCTTGCGAATCACTGTTTACACAAAATACTGAAGTTATGTTAGAACTAGTTGAGAATTGCTGTAAATGAAGAATATTAAAAAAAATCATTTTTATAATATCGCCCAGCCCTTAGGTAAGCAAATGTTCATTAAGACTTGGTTTGGATTTGTAGTTAGGTATGTCCCGATCACATTTTTAAAAAAATATTCAGTACCTAGTATACTGAACATTTGTAGTTAAGGGCATGAAATCTAGAAACATAATAATAAAATGTTCACAGCAGAGTGCAGAAATGATTTACTTTTTTTTCTCACACTCAGAAGTGTGATCCCAAATTGCCTAATGTGCAGTGAGGAACTGTGATTCGGGTAAAATGCATTAAAATGTTTTCTGTCAAATTCATGTTTCTTGTATTTTATGACATTTGTGTGGTATATGTACTAAAACCAGAAACAATTCATTTTCATCTTACCTTTTTCCAACATTTTCTTAACCTGAAACAAACCATGCCTTTAAGAATGCTAGCTGCATGAAAAAAAACAGTCTACAGTCATGACTGCAACACCCTTTATAACTTCAGGGTAAACTTTGGGCCAAGCTATGAAACATGTAAAGCGGGTCAACCCAAGTAGCATGGGGTCCTCTGATTGAGTCTTGGTTCCTTCCAAGGTTTCTTCCTCTTAAAGGGAGTTTTTCCTTGCCACTGTGTCACCATAAAAATTGGCATCTCTGTGGTGCTGCTCGGAAGGGGCGTGGACCTGTTTTTCTCTGTAAAGCTGATTTGTGACAGCTTTGTTGTAAAAAGCGCTATAGAAATAAAATTGAATTGAACTCTGTGTGTCATTTGTTAAATAACAGTGTCTTTATTTATCATGACGTAGATCAAATCACATTTTTTCCTGCAGAAAATCCATTTAATTCCAATAAAGCGTTCACAAGCATTTTTTTTTTCTCACAGCTGAAAATAACAAACCACTCCACAGGTTAAACGTGACATGATGAGAAAGACTGTTGGTAGGTAGACATCATAAACTGGAGCAACCAGCTTCACAGTTCCAGATTGGTCCAGTGTTTCTTTAATAAACAGACAAACAAATAAACAAAAATGCTCCTTTAAAAAAAAATAGACTGAAAATTAAGTAAATAAAAGTAAATTCTTCCACTTCCAGGATTTCCTGAAACTAAAACTTTCCTAAAGCTATAATATTTCTATAACTTATATAGGCACAATTCAGGCCCATAAGTTTACTAATATCATTGCGGTCATATAAAACGGTTCAATAAACTGAAATAGAAATAGAGATAGGAATTGCTCACATTAAAGTTAAGGGTAATATATTCTGCATAATTAAATAATTAAGATATATACCAAAAGACATTCAGAGTGTCAAATGCTTGATTCCCAGGTCAGAACTCTTCACAGTGGTTGTGTGAGTTAATAAACACAAACATGCTAATACCTTAATACATTAATATTTTAATTAGCTTATTATTCAGCAACACAAACACTGCATAACCCTGATATGTTATTGAAGAATGTGTTGAATTTTATAGGTGTTAAACGTGATTGCACCATATCTACTAACCAACAAATATATTATATTATATATTATTTTCAGCATATTATATTATATTTCAGTTTTGAATGGAATTATCCAATTTTATACAACATACACATTTGTGTGATTTGCGTTTTGATTTTGATAAATGCTGTGTTAAATCAAAACCACTGGAATTCAAATCACACTGTACTTACTATTGCAAAGTCATAATAAGTCTCTCTTTAACATCATATCACTCCGAATGACTGTGTATATCTTAATCATTGAACTGAATTATGCAGAAATTCTGAATTTATATTTTTTCCTATTTAAATATTAAGAGCATTATATACATTAATTTGGAGATGCTTATTTATTAAGACAGCAGTGATATATATGCTTGAGAATGTGAACTCTGACATCATTGTGTGGAAAAAGGTCACTGAGAGATGACAAACAACAGGTTATAAAGGTCAACCCTGATTTCACAGTTTCATTTATCACAGGAAAGCTGGCTGACAGTTAGCTGTAGTAGCCCTGAAGAGTTAGCTGTGTACAACGTTGGCAGAAGACCCTTGATAAAAGCAGAAGGCAACAGGATTTTCAAAGCAGTGTGCTTTGACCATGATCATGTATTACAAATACATCATTAATAATAATAAAAAAAAGATACTACTAGGGATGCACAGAATATTTGGCAACCGAAAGAATTCAGCCAAAAATGGCAAATAAAAAGCACTTTAGGTGTTCAGACAAAAAAATAAAAACAGAATAATTTACTGAAGGTACACTGAAGTAAAACGGCAGTGTTTACTCTAATGTTAGGATTTTTTAAAGCAAAGCTGATGTGTAGAGAGTGAGCAAACTACAGGGATAATATATAAAAATATAATTATATATTATATAATTATATATTAAGATAATTACTTAGTTAGAAATTTATGTTAATTTAAGTTTATGACTTGCTAGAACAGCACTGCTGAAATAAATGTATGGCCAGAATAGCACTACTGAGGTAAAGTGTAGTTCTTGGTTGGTTTGTCTGCTGGGATATTTAAAATCTTTAGTGTGTCTTTGAAAAGCAAGTCTACTTAATATTTTTACTTGTAAAAAGCAGCAAACTTAAAAATGTCTTTTTTTTTCGGTTTAGGCACAAACATTTTACTTCGGTGCATCCCTAGAACATCTAATAACTTTTAAGAGCTAGCTAATATTTCATTGCCATAGGCACTGTACAGGCTGACATTTCTATCCTTACCCCCACTTGTTTAGCCCACTCTTTTAGTGCACAACCCACTTGTTACTCATTCCCACCAAATACAACACGTGCTTTCACTTTCAGTATTAACATGAGTGTCTGTGCTAAAGCTGAACACTCCAGCTTCTCATTTTAACTGAAAATAAAATGTGTAATACTTTTATTGTCACCGTCACATCAAATCTTGTATCTCCAAAATGATAAATTTACATTAAAAGCCTGACCCCTGAATATAATGATCTAACTGGGAGGATAGTCCAGGCTCATGTTTAATTCAAAGT